>NW_024712526.1:857135-896185 GCF_018991925.1 Homarus americanus
CAAGCTGCATGTACCATACAAAACTACTCTGTGATGTTTATTTGAAATTCCCATTGTTCTTTTAAAAATGGATGGATCGTCCTTCCCCAGTTGTTTGATTTAATTTTGACTTTTAATAGTGCTGAGAATTCTTACTAGATGAATAATGATATGTAACGTGCATGATTAGAGCAAACAATATTGTACAGTCAAAGAAAAAAGTCGTATTAAGCCCTCCATGACAAAGAATTTAGGTAAAGTGAGTGAAGTTTTGAGGTTTGACTCTAAACTGGGAACTTTACCCAAATTCTTCATCGTGGGTTTCAGAACATAGGCACGGTAAGTGTAATGCAACTTTTTTATTTGACTGTACAGTAGCTAAAAGAACTATCTGTGCATACTTTGTGGGAAACAATATGAGACCATGGACGATAAATATTGGTATATGAGGGCTGTCACTAGTCACATGTAAAATTTTGGAGCATATCGACCCCCACCTGCACAGATAGTTGTTTTAGCTACTGTACATGCATGAATTAAAAATTGAAAATTGTAGGATATGTACAGTATCTCAAACAAGTATCTCGACATTGTGTGAAACATTATGAGACCACATATGGTAGATATTGAGACATGCATTTACTTTGGTGTGATTATTATGATGTTCGGTTTCCAAATGTAGTAGGATCAGTATGTCATAGAGCCACACATACCAACCCTCCCGGGACATCAGGAGTTGCATGTAACATTTAGGAAGTCATCAGACCCATCCTGGCAGATACTTTTTTGAGATGCTGTACAGTCAAAACAATAATCGAGGGACAGGGAAAGTGTTGAAGTCAAGCCAGTGAGTAGCAGGGCACCCAAACGAATTCCAATTCCCCGCCTCCCCCATAATCACTAGTTACATAGTTGTAACTATCACAGACCTTAAGTTCCGCCCACTTGTGGATCAGCTGGTGTAATTTCAGTTTTTTTATCCGTCATTTGAATGTTTATATGCACACCGAGTAAAAATTGTACTGTATACTGTACAAAGAAAAATTAAGTTGAATCATATTTAACATAACTGACTTGACTAATGTAAAATAATTCCAAAGCATTGGAATCAACAGGCAACTACAAATAATTTGAGCTAAGCTGACTTTACACCTTCGAAAATCAATTCTTATCTCGGTAGGTTAGTATTACAATTACAAGGTTACAATTAAATTGAAATCCCATTAAATTAGTTACTACTACCTCTGGATACAGTCTTGTCTATTACTATGATGGAATGCATAACTATTTAGTTTTGTGTGAATAGCGAATAAAACTGAAGCATTTGAAGGCAACTGGCAAAGACAGTTACGAGGAAAAGCTTATCCCTACTCTTCAATCACTATTCAGACTGGATAATTAGAAGTCTACATTATGAATACTGTATTGTACATAAACATAACAGCTCTCTTTATGTAGTACTGTACAGGTAAATACTTGTACAGTAAAGTATACCTATTGGCGACGAATAGGAAAATTGTGCATGTGGCTCGTAAGATGATGAAACCTCACTCCTAACTCCTTTCTTCCTTCTTTCCTATCCCCTCTGTCTTGCCAGCTTCCTCTCTGCCTGTCCCATTACTTTCTTCCCTATTTGCCCCATTTTTTTAAATATAGTACAGTTCTTTCCTTCAACATCTAATTGGGCACCTACATTTTGTTTTAGGCAATTTTATACCTTGATTATTATCATGCACACAAGTTTGAAAATTATTATTTGCTGATAAACTTCATAAATACTGTAAATTCATAACAAACCAAAGTAATAAAGTGGTGCATTCCTATATTCTACTGGTCAATCCTTTAGTGGTGTGAAGCAAACTCCTGTTAATTTGGTCGAGAAAGATATAATTGACGGCAAGTCCATCATAATGCATTTTGCATTAATGACTATTTCCCAAAAATATTAATCAGTCTGATTGATATCAAGCACAGAAAACTCTTATCTAGGATCTGTAACAGAGTGCAGAATGCCATGGTTTTGCATCCTGCCGCACTATAAATGAGTAAGGTCTGTTGTTGGGTGCCTATCCCCAGTAGGTATTGACATGTTTTATTGCTGTGCCCAGATCCACCTAAATGTCATAAACAGTCACCAGCACACTTACTCGTACGTTTCCGAAGATGAATGATAGAAATTAAATATTTAACAATAGCTAAAGTAGTTTATGGAGTGAATACTATACTGGTACAGGTACAGTAACTGGATTATTACTATTGTCAGACATGAGGAGGTGGAAGAGAGAAGGATGTGCAATAAAAGTAGCATAGAAGAGAAAAATGGGAAGTAAATTAACGAGGAGGGATATTTCTCATCGCTCACATTGAACATAATCAATACATAACTCATAATTTTGCTCATTCATAGTGTTTACTATAACCAGTATATAAATTTCATCCACACTTAAGTCAACCATATACAGTGCATATTAAACAGTAAGGATATAGAGAAGGCTTTAGGTAGTGTCACTTTTATTTATGTATATATTACGTATATTTACTCAGTGTCCACTCCATCTTTGGAGTCCACCAAGCAAGAGCAAATATCACTTCCTCTGATGGCAATAGCTAATTTAGCTATCCATCCATATTGCCTCAAGAGTAGGCAGATCTTAAGGCCTGTGATAGTTCCAACAATGTAACTAGCATTTTATTAGGATTGTGGAGACTTGAGATTTATTCAGGATGCCTGGATTTTCACTGGCCTGACTGGAGGCGCCTACCCTGTCCCCCAATTATTGTTTTCTTACTGTACAGAAGATCTGCAATTATTTTTGAGCGGAATACACTTTGGGAAATGGAGCATATTTCTGGGGCCTCAGTTGAGAAACAAGTTATTTATTTCACAGGAAAACAGTCTACTTTGTCCTACTGAATCATTCTTACTTTTACTTTACATTTATCCTCTTCACCACTGATTGACTCATTAGCCATTTGAGAGGTCAGTCACGTCTCTATTAAGCACTGCTTCCAAGTACTGTACTGAGCATGAACTGGCTCTGGAATGTATTGGAACCTGCTCCAGTGTTGGTCAAGTCTGGCCTTGAAAGAGCTCACACTCGGTGCTGTCCGAACATTCTGGCAGATTGTTCCAAGGGTTCACAATTCTCACTCCGAAAAAGTTTGCCCTCACTGGTTTCTGGACTTGTGGCTTCTTCAACCTTGAGCTGTGACCCCTTATGGGGTGGGCATATGCCAGCTCCAAGTTTGTAAATTCGACTGAGTAGTGCCTTCTGAGATGTTTATACACTTCAATTAGGTCGTCCCTTGCCTATCTATAGTATAAACTAGGCAGTTGCAGGCACTTTAATCTTTCTGGGTAGCCGAGGTTTCATAGAGCAAGCACCAGTCTGGTGGCCCTCCTTTGGACATTTTCAATCAATTGACAGTCTAGCATATCTCGGGGACCAGATGGGGTGACAACACTCCAGATGGGGAAGCACCTCAATCTTGAAGATCATGATGAGGGATGGACCATCTAGATATCTAAACGACCTTCTTATAAGACCTATTAATTTCGTTACTTGATTCACCTCCTTCTCACAATGGCCCAAGAACTTAAGTTCCTTGTTGACATACACCCAGGTCCTTTTCACATTCGGTCTCAATTAATGCAGTTTCTTCGTCCTGTTGGGGCATGTGATACACCTCCATACTGTTCGTGTAACCCAGGTACATCCTCTTGCACTTCATGACATTGAATCTTAGGAGCAATTTCCTCGACCATTCTTGAAGCTCACTGAGATCTTTCTGTAGCTTTTCACAGTCTGTTTGGTTCTAAATTTCCTTAAATAACTTGGCATCATCCAGAAACATTTGAATGGAGGAGTACCTGCCAGAGAGTGTTGTTACGGCATCGAGTGTGGGCTCTTTCAAGACCAGACTTCACCAACACTGGAGCAGGTTCAGATATAGTCATGAACCAGTGCATGTTCAGTGCTTGCCAACAGTGCGCAACAGAGACTTGACCGACCGCCCAAGCGAGTAACGAGCTGATCAATGGTGAAGAGGATAAAAGCATGTAAAAAGTACCGTTTCTGGCATGTCATTTATGAAACAAACACACAACAATACCCCCAATACACAGCCCTGTGGTACCCCGCTTGTTACAAGTACATATGAAGATTTCGAACCATTAATCACCACACATTGCTTGTGATCCTGAAGAAAGTCTCCGATCCACGCTAGGACATTTCCCCGAATCCCATACCTTTCCAATTTAATTCTCAACCTTTCATGGGTTATGCTGCCAAAAGCTTTGTCAAAATCAAGGTATATACTGTATTGTCAATATTACCATCTTGTTCTAGAATTTGAGTCCAAACATCTAGAACCTTGAGTAATTGTGTTAAGCAGGAGCGTCCCGGCATAAAACTGTGTTGGCGGTCCTTTACAAGGTTGTTTTGTAGTAGATGTTCCATCATGGCATCTCTTATGATGCTTTCTAGTACTTTACACACTATGCTGGTCAGACTCACAGTTTTATAATTATTTGTGGAGTAAAGATCGCCCTTCTTGAATACCATATAGGAGTCTCGTAAGTCATTTTCCAGTATCTGGTTACCTTTTGCTCATTCAGGCATTTACAGAACGGGATCTTAAGGTGTTCCACAAGCTAGTTGCACAGTTCTCTGGGGTGTACCATATCAGGGCTGGGACTCTTATGAATCTTTAGCTTTGACAATTTATTTCTTATACAGTACTCTCTTCTGAGTACACAATGTTGTTCAGTGCTGTGTCAAACCATCTTTCCTCAAATGCAAGGAGATTGCTCTATGATTTCTTAGTCAGAATCTGCATAACTACCATCTTCAAGGCTCGGGTCCAATATGCCTACTCGCGTTTTTAATTTCGACTTTGCGTAGCGGGAAAAAGCATTTGGGTTCGACTTGACCTTGCTTGCAATCTGCCTCTGGAACTCTTTTTAAGCCCTTCTAAACGCTGCCTTTGCTTGGTTCCTAGATCTGGCATACATCCTCCTGTTGTGCTCATCATTTGTCCTAGACCACGTCTCGAAATCATGAGTTTTCTTCTTAACTTTGCCGACCACCGCATGGTTCACATGTAGTAGTCTCCTAGTATTCCTGGAGGCATTGGGTTTGGTCCTAGGTATATATTTAGAGATCGAATGGATTACTTTACTTGCGAAGATATTCAGCGTAGCATCTGCTTTTTTATTCCTTTGTAAGTCAGGCCAGTGTATACTCGCCATCTCCTCCCTTATCCCATCGTAATTTCCTTTGTAATATTTGAACCTGGACCTGGTTTTGTCATGAACCAATAACAGTGAAATATGAAGGACAATGTTACGTGGTGACTGGTGCCAACTGGGGCTAGGTGTTCCAGATTGACTACCATATCCTCCTCATTAGTTATGACGAAGTCCAGCTGTTTGGGTGTCTGTTCCCCTTAGTAGTGAGTCAGATCTTTAACATGTTGAAATAGAAAATTGTCTATCAGAGTTTCTATGAAAAGAGTGGCTGGATTATTTAGGTCGTTTGGTGTGGATTCATTTCTCCAGTCGATGTCGTGATAATTAAAGTCCCCCACGACAAGGAGGTGCAGTTTCTTCATCCCGTTGGGACATATGATATGCCTCCTTACCGTTGGTACGCCCCAGGTGCATCCTCTTACACTTCGTGACATTAAATCTCAGTAGCCATTTCTTTGACCATTCTTGGAGTCCACAGAGGTCCTTCTGCAGCTCTTCACAGTTCGCATGGTTCTTGATTTCCCGAAATAACTTGGCGTCATCGGCAAACATTTGTATGGAGGAGTGTACAACGTCAGGCATGTCATTTTTGAAACAAAAAAAACAATAGCGGGCCCAATACACTGCTCTGTGGTACCCCGCTTGTGACAGGTACAGATGATGATTTTGTACCATTAATCACCACACACGGTCATGTAGAAAGTCTTCTATCCACGCTAGGACATTTCCCCGAATTCCGTACCCTTCCAGTTTGATTTTCAGCCTTTCGTGGGGTACACTGTCAAAAGCCTTGGTAAAATCTAGGTATATATTGTCGATATTACCACCCCGGCATAAACCCGTGTTGACAGAACTTTACAAGGTTGTTTCGTAGTAGATGTTCCATTGCGGCATATCTGATAATACTCTCAAGTACTTTACATATTATGATGGTCAGGCTCACCTGTCTATAGTTGTTCGTGGAGTGTTGATCGCCCTTCTTGAAGATAGGACTCGCATAAGCCACTTTCCATTCACTGGGGACCATTTGTTCATCCAGGCATTTGCAAAACAGGATCTTCAGGGGCTCGGCAAGCTCGTTTCACAACTCCCTTAGCACTCTGGGATGCACCATGTCAGGGCTGGGACTCTTATGAACCTTTAGCTTTCAACAGTTTATTTCTAATACCCTCTCCTGTGAACACAATGTGGGCCAGTGCTGCGTCGAACCATCTGTCCTCAAACACAGGAAGGTTAATCGCATTCTCTCTTGTGAACACCGAAGAAAAGAAGCTGTTCAATGCCTCAGCTTTATTCTGGTCAGAATCTGCGTAACTACCATACTCCTATTCGCGTTTTTAATTTTGACTTTGCATAGTGGTAAAACGCCTTTGGGTTTGACTTGACCTCGCTTGCAACCAGCCTCTGGAACTCCTTTTCAGCCCTTCTATACACTCTACCTTTGCTTGGTTTCTGGCTCTTGCATACATCCTCCTGTCCTGCTCATTGTTTGACCCAATCCACTCCTTGAATTTCTGGGTTTTCTTCTTAACTTTGTCGACCGCCGCATGGTTCATGTGTAGGGATCCCCTCGTATTCCTAGAGGCACTGAGTTTGGTCTTGGGTATATATTTATCAATCAAATGGGTCACTTTACTAGTTATGATATTCAGTGTAGTGTCTGTGTTCTTGTGCCTTAATGAGTCAGGCCAGTGGATACCCCTCATTTCTTCCCTCATCCCATTATAATTTCCCTTGTAATATTTACTCCTTGGCCTGGCCTTATCTTGAACTAGTTAACAGTTAAATCTGACTGACAAAACTATATGGTGACTGGTGCCAACTGGGGCAAGGTGTTCTAGTTTGGCCACCATACCCTCCTCGTTTGTTATGATGAGGTCTAGTGGCTTGGGTGTTTGCTCCCCTCTGTTATGTGTCGGGTCTCTAACATGTTGGAACAGAAAATTATCTCTCAGAGTTTCTACAAAAAGAGTAGCAGGGATATTCAAGTCATTTGGGGTGAACTCGTTTCCAGTCGATGTTGCCATAGTTAAAGTCCCCCATGATAAGGAGGTGGCTAGGGTTGAGCATCGCCACGTTGTCTATTAAGGCTCTTAAGTTCCTTTGATTTAGTGGGCCACAGTTTGGGGATCTGTAGATACACCCGAAGATAAGTAAGTCCCCTCCCTTTAATTTAATATTACACCACTTGGACTCTTCAAAAACATCCTCTCCCTGTACCCTCGCCTGGCTGGCTCTAAGGTCTTGCCTAGCATAAATAACCACACCCCTCTTGCAAGTTTCTTGACAAAAGTTTGTGAATGAGTCATATCCAGTAATACTAAACTCACATTACTCTGGGTCGATTCCTCCGTTCTTGTACAAAAACTCTATCTTTTCAAGGAACATGTCGGTATTAGTGTACATGACATTCAAGTCAGAATTTGTTCTCGGTAATGTCTCTGCTCTTTGTAGTAACCCCCCCCCCTCCCCACCCATTCTCAGAAGCTGCAGGATAACAGTAACAGGGTGTGGTTATAAATGTCATTGTTTACACGGCGCTCGCTTCCTCCCGACTGGTAGGCGGAGCTGGTGCCACCTCCCGGGTGAGGGGTAGTGCGGGTGGAGGGTGCGCTGCTGCCCTCTGGCCCTGTGTCGGCACACTTGCTTCCACTACCCTCCCCCTGAATATAACCCATGTACTATCGTGCACCAAAGTCGTGTCCACTACCCAGCCACAGTGAGGGTTCGAATTGCCTTGAGTCTGAAGTTTCGAAACAGCTGGGGGAAATGCTATGGTCGGCCAACAAATGTCGCCCACTGTAGTGTTTGGGGGGGGGGGAAAGAGGAGGTGGGGGTTAGTCTAGTAACAGGCTGTGTATAGGTGGAGCATAACATCGTGAATTCCGCAATCACTGATAACAATAAGAATATCATGAAGATAGTTAATATTATTAAACATGGTAAGAGATGTGTAACGGGTAAATAAAAGCACTACAACGACCATATCTCTGCCGTTCATGGCTACGACGGTGCGACTGATGGGCACACCAGTAAATAATTCTCCGTTGTGAGGGGGCGGGTTCTAGGCCTGCCACCAATGTGAGGGGGCCGGTTCCCTCTCTGTTTCTACACCTCCCTCATCTTACTTACTTCTCTTAGTTCTTACTCTTACTCAGTTCCGTCACCTATTCTTTGGTAGCATGGGCATTCTTTTGGTAGCATGGTCGAGGGTCTAGGCACGTGAGTATGGTAATTTTGGTATCAAGTCACTTGGATGGAAAGAAAGGTAAAATACTGTGGGAGAAATGAATACACCTAAAATACTCTAAAAACAAGTTTATTAATATGCAATCAATGGGGGAAAGATATTGTATTAATCATATAATTACCAGGCTCAACTCCTGGGCTTAGTGCAAACTCAGTACCTTCTTCTTTACTCTTACTCACAACATTACTGGTGGTACATTACAGGGCACTCATTGTAGATTATTCAACATATACGTAAACAATGACACTAGTATATGCAGGGGTCCACTACCCAACATGGGATAATTATTTCCAACTAATTATCCCTTACATACATGTTACAACACTCTCTGGACATTCACTTCCAAGGAGTAACCCAGGGCAGAACACTAGGGCTCGCGGCCTTTGTTATTGTGGGGTAGCCAGACACATGGCAGGTCTGGGGTCTGGCCCAATGAAGCCGTGGGGCACATTAATCAGCCGCATCGGTGCCATCTTTTCATATATGATCCCGGCTGGCCATCTACTACATCCGAGGCCGTTGTTGGATGGTAGAGCGATTCAAGAATCACAATGGGATCGGGAGACAAACGGGGCAGCGTCAGGGGACTGAGAAACATGACAACACCAACAAACTCTCTTGTCTAGACGACAGACGTATTTACGTTATATTACTTCTACACTGGGTGAATGACAATTCAACTGTTAAATCATGAACACTGGTGAACACTGATATTCACTACAATTGACTGAATTAACTGAATGGCTAGGGAACACAGAACATACCTGGAGACAAACGGGACAGCGTCAGGGGACGCTCTCCCTGGCCATCTTGAGTTTATATACCCCTGAGTTGCCAGTGATCGCTACTCACGCAATGACAATAATTACAAACAAACTAACTGTTACTCATTCAAAGATGACCCTCAGTTGACAAAGGTCTGGCGAATTACTTGGGTTGATTTACACAGACTAATTTAAGATTGAGCTTCCCAGGAGAAAGTGGAATAAACAACGTATTGATAACTGTTGTAGTGGACGTCTCCCCTACAAACTGCGTAGCTGTATCCCACCTGCGACGCTTTCCTTAGCAACCAAGCGAGCGGCGACACCAGATGGTACGGTAACCTAGCAACGGAACCAAAAGACCGGCGACTTCTCGGGTTTTCCCAACATGACTCATAGCGGCTGCTGGGTATATAAGCTCTGTCTCTCCATTGAGATTCATTCTAGCCTCTCTTCTACAACACGCAACACCTCCTCCTCCGCCGCTGCCTGGCGGCCTTCGCTTCTCCTCGCCTGCCTGGCAGTCCTCGCTCCCGCCAGCGAGCATGGCGACCCACCAGCTGTCCTTCTCTGAGCTTCCTCACCAACCAGCTTATTCATTCTGGTCTCTCTTCTTGAACAAGCAACACCTCCTTCAGCAAGCTCCACGCTGTCAGCATTCATTCAACCAGGAGGCCAGCAACAGGCAACATCTTCTCTAACGAAGCTCCTGCACATCTACCTCCTTCAACACGCTACTCACCGAACGTCTCCACTGAGCAGCTCCTCACCACACGGCACCTCCAGCACCAGACTGTAAATCATATAACTTATATTATACAAGAAAACCACCTTAGAATTTCCATCCATCCTGAGTGCTAGACAACATTATACCACGAATTCTTACACTGTCTTCACAAAGGCGGGGCTTACTGGGAGGGATCGCGAGGGTAAACACTCTCCTTCTAGGGGTCGCTAACTCACTCATGTTTTGCGGGCGTGGAGTTTAATAAGAATCATTAGTTAAATAGCTCAGCAGTCAACGTGACCATGACACCGTGACTACCAGTAATGGTAGTCACGGAGAATACACAAGTTGTTACCAGGGTTGGCGCACCCACACCAGGGGAAGGTGATGATGTCGAACACTGAAACCTGCAGAGGTCTCATTCCTACCATCGTCGTCACCAACAGGTAAGTCACATTAATTTGTCAGCATAGCCCATGTCGTCCTTATACTATTGCAGGGTGTCCCATGAGTGACAGCAGATATTTGTAGAGGTGAAGGAATATGTGATCTCGAGTTGAAAATCTTCTATACACATAAGCATTTGTCGGTTTACTTTAGGCGTGAGGTGGGTTGTAAAAATTACGCAGGGCAAAAATTTTGCCATGTTATATTTTATTTTTTTTACCAATTGCAGCCATACTGTGTGCTGTTGTAATCCTTATTGGTGGATTACATAAGGCCTATTAATAGCGTGAAAATCCGTTTGAAGATACTGTAATGTTCCATAACTTGCATTAAACAACATCATACTTTCACGAGTTCCAACTCCGCTCCTAGCCTTCCTCCCACCTTTACCCACCCGACTATTAAACCTCATAATTTGAGCATCATGGGTTACCACACCTAAACACTAATCGACTACTTATTCTCTCCCCACACTCACCATCCCCCCACTCCACTCCTCCCTCCCCCACCTCTTCTCTTCATCCCTCCCCCACGACTAACGTCAATCGTACATTCCATCCCATCACATTACCTTCCCCTGCATTCCCCAAACCCCTTCCCCCTATTCTACCCATGGCGACGATTTGGACTACTGTAATGAACACTCTCAGAACCGACGACATGGCTCCTCTCACTTGTATTTAGAGTTAAAACCTTTACAATAAAGGTCAATCCCACGTAACTTGAGCCGGATTAAGATATATGGAAAAAAAACAAGCAACACCCATGGCCACCCCCCTACCCCAACCTAAAATCATAACCACCACTTCTCTATCTCCATCCGTTTCCCTCTATCTATAATAAAAAGTGTAACCCTACTCGGAAAAAATAATGATGGGCCCTCCAAACAAATTAAAGATGAGGTGCACCCCACCCAAATAGGGATGGACCCTCCATTTCCTTTGGCCTTCTTTTCTCCACATCCTTTCCACCCTCCCATCGCCCCAGTCACCCCAACCTACCACCCAATACCATGCAGTGGGCAGAAGGCCACACACTTTCTCTCCTCCTAAAAGTCTGTTCCGTTTAACCCACATTCTTTCACTACTAAACCTTCTTCCCCCTTTCCTATATTTCGCTATCGCTATCGGTATCTCCCGCCTCGACTCAGCCATTTGTAATGGTTGCCTTGCTTAATTTGTAAAATCCACCTCACGGCTAAACGTAAACCGAAAAATCCATATATGTATAGAAGTTTTATACTCGGAATCACATATGCTTTCACCTCTACAAATATCTGCTGTAATTAGTGGGACACCCGATTATAATTATATGACAGTTGTTATTTGAGCTCCTTGGTTAACTTCACCATAAAAATATGGTGTTTGATGTGCTATGCGTTTGGTGGTCATATTTGCCGTACGTTACCTTACTCGGGTTGTTACACCCTCAGTTGCAACCTGGGAGTTTGGGTTGGGTAATGTAGTATTTTGAGCAGAAATGGAATTCAGAACGACTCAATGAACATGAAGAAAAACGTTTTTATATAACGAACCCTAACGTAATGTAACCTATTACAGTTGTATGTAATCTGGGACGAACATCATATAGCTGAAAATTGTCAAAGAAATATGTAAAGCATTGGAAAACCATATATTTTGATTATCGGCGAGGCTAACTACCTATAAACAATTAATATTTGACTATTGGCAAAAGTCCTGGGAAAATGAACCAACAAGTCATAAGCTAAAATGATCAAATCATCAGTTTATCCTTGGTCACCATCAAAACAATCCTCTCAACATCACGGAACTATTCTGAATCGTCTAAGAATTGGGCATACTCGATTGACGCATGGCCAACTCATGTCTTCCCCTAATGGAGCCCCACCTATAGGCTCCAACTGCCGAACACAAATAACAGTCCAACATATTCTCATTGAATGCCCTATTTATAATCGGTATCGAACAATGTGCTTCACTAACCCTACAATGTAAGATGTTTTAGCAGAGACCCCCAAATTTTCCCTAAGTTCAGTTTTGACCTTTTTGAAATACTGTAATCTCCTCCGAACAATATAACACTAAATTATAGAAACACAAATATATGTTAACTAATCCCTCTGGCCAGCCCTAGGAGAGACTCAAATGGGTGTCAGTGGTCTGGTTAAACTAAATCTTGATAATGATGATGATTATCGGCGAATGTTCACTCTACTACAGTCGCAGGGGTGGTGGTGGAGGTTTGAGGGGGAGGGGGGATTGCACTTGCAATTCACTTTGAATACATGAAATAGGAAGGGTTTCTTAGGCAGTTGATCCTAAAAGATTTACCAAAACGTTATGTCAGAGTAATAAAACTTAACCTAGGTGTTACTAATACCATTAATTTACTCTAGTATATAAAAGCCTGCATTAGTTACCACAACATAATATTACTCTGCCATTTCAGATATGCCTGCAGGACGAGCAAATTCGTCGGCAGTGATTGCTGAGCGAGGCCAAATCATAGGGATGTGGAGAGCCGGGGCAACTGTGCCGAACATTGCTCTCAAAGTGGGGAGGAGCACCATGACGATTAGGAGGTGGATCCACCATGGGAGGAAGAGGGCTCAGTGGAGACGAAACCTCGAAGCGGGAGGCCACGAGTAACATCGGCAAGGATGGACGCCATGATCTTGGCAGCTGCAACGGCATATCCAATGCGAACATCAGTGGAGCATACAAGAAATCTGGGCCTCAACTGCCATCACATGACGACGAGACGCGAAGCCGGGATCGACTGCCATATTCCAGCTCACAAAGGGTGGCTAACACCTACTCACAAGGAGTGTCGACTCGGCTTTGCATTGGAACACCTTCCACATAGAGAAGAATACTGGAGAACCATTATATTTACCGATGAAACAGCAAGGCAGTGCTGGCGGCCCCCAACACACACTACCATGAGAAACACATTCAACATCGCGCAGTGATTGGTAGGGTGTCAGTGTCATTCTGGGGGTGGATGTGGGCACATGGGCCAGGTGAACTGGTCAAGATCAATGGCCGTTTCACTGGTGAGCAGTATGTAGACATCCTGGAGCAAATGCAAATTCCTATGGCAGTTCCAGCCCCCACACTATCAGGCTGGTTCATGACAACAGTCCCATTCATACCAGCAACATAGTGAAAGACTACCTCCAGGATCACCCTGAAATTGAGGTCATCGAATGGCCAACACTAGGATGTGATATTAATCCGATTGAACATATTTGGGCCATAATGAAACGTGATTGGGATATTGGGGAGCAATGCAATGGATGGCTGGACCAAATACTAAGATGTGTGTATTGGTGTATTGTTTGGATTTTAGTATTGTTTGTAAATACAATTAATATATATTAACTCACCTACAGTGTTATCTTAAATCCGTGTTCTTAATGTTGTCTTAATCTATATCGCATGAAAATTCATAACAAAGTAACTTAACAGCCACAAGTTATGTATTGTGTGGTGTACAATGATCTGTATGACACGTCGTGGAATGTGTTGTCTCATAACACAATATAATTATATAGTTACAATTGCTACCATCATTGAAATGCTCATGATGTTCTGCACACAATATTAACGGTAACTGAGCACACTCCAAAATATATGAAGCTTGCATATTGTGGTGGGGTGTTTAAACACTGGAACTTGGAAGAATTGGAACAGTCACCTAGATTAAGTCTGAATACTATTTTACAATACTGATAACTTTTTCACTCCACTCTTTTTAACATAAGTATATAATTATATAATATTGCATATTATCACAAATATTTATTAAGCAAAGGATGGGTGGAATATAAATAAATATTACCATAATTTTTTTGTCGGAATAACAACAAAATTGTGACTGGTCGCTGAGTAAAACTAGCTGACCAAGGCCCTTCACCCTGATCCTTGCATATTTCACTTTTATCCTTAATATATTCCATTCTTTAAAGTATCATTGTGACCTGAGCGGCAATAAGCACCCAGGGCACTGCACCTGTTCCATGAATTCGTAACCATAAAGGAACAACTGTAAGACAAAACGTAGTTAAAAAGGCAGCTTGAAATTATGTTGGTATAAATAATAAATAAACCTGCCTCTCATCCAGCCCACACCTCCTCTATTTTCTCCCCCCCCCCACACACTACAGTGGGCGACATCTGTTGGCCGACCATAGCATTTCCCCCAGGTGTTTCGAAACTTCAGACTCAGGGCAATTCGAACATTCACTGTGGCTGGGTAGTGGACACGATTTTGGTGCACGATAGTACAGTACAATTACACACAGTACTTGTTCATATTCTCAGTTTACCCGCACAGTATACCATGTGAATCTTTAATATCCACGTACAATACACTCATAGTCCTTCATATTTTTTTGTTTTTTATCAAACTCTTAAGTGGGGCAAATTTATATCCCTCCCCCTACAGGAATTGCCTAGCTTATACTACAGGTAGTTAAGGGGCGACTTAATTGAAGTTTATAAACAACTCAGAGGGCATTACTCAGTCGAGGGTTCATACCTGGAGCTGGGGACGTGCCCCACTAGCCTAGCGGGGCGGGTGGTCACAGCTTATAGCCACAAGTTCGGAAAATTGTCAAGGCAAACTTTTACTGAGTTTGTAAACTCTTGGCACACTCTGCCAGAGAGTGTGACAGCACCGAGAGTGAGCTCCTTCAAGACCAGACTTGACCAACACTGGCGCAGGTGCAGATACATTCTGGAGCCAGTTCTTGCCCAGTACTTGCCAATGACGACATGCAGCCTGTCTGGCATTGAGGATCTGTTTGGTGGGGTTCTTGGCCAGCCAGATATTTGTCTCAGCCCAGCCATCCATTCACCTCAGCCAGCTAGCCATTCACCTAAGCCAGCCAGCCGTTCACTTCAGCTAGTCAGCCGTAAACCTCAAGCCAGCCTCAGAGAGCCAAACAATTTAAAATAAATAACAAACCCTTCCTCCAACCACACACACTACTTCCAACCACACACCCTTCCTCCCATCCACATACCTTACCTCCAATCCACACATCCTTCCTCCCATCCACATACCTTACCTCCAATCCACACATCCTTCCTTCCATCTACACACCCTAGAAAGAAAAATAAATTAATATTTGATGATTTTGATATTCTTCATGAGCAAAGAGCGAGTCATCAGTCGAACATTAACTCACGTCTCACGGCCTAAAACCCCAAATAATAATAATAATAATAATATTTATAATAATAATAATAGTAATAATAATAAAAATAGTAATGGAAGTATTACGCTTATGCTAACCGTAGAAGCCAACTGCGTGTTTGGTTGTGGACTAGTTTAGTGACGTAAGAGCGGATCATGACTCAGTAAAGCAGACAATGAATTAAGGAATCGAAGCACCTCAGGTTCTCCACTCGCCAGTGATTATTAGAGGTACGGCAGTGGTGGAGCAACATGTGTGTGTGTGTGTGGTCATACAGTGTTTGATCACTATTTCCATGTTTTACGTTTGCTGTTTGTGGATTACCTCGTGTTTGTGGCGTCGTGAGGACTTCCAGGACTCTACGTTGTAGTTATTAGCAGTTGAGTGAAGGTAAGGTGATAACAAGTTGTGTTGTTGTACTGTGGGGGTCAGGGAGGGAGGGAGGCGGTAGTGAAAGAGCTCTCCGCAGTGTGTGCAGGAGTTGGTGCCGTGGCTCGGACGAAAATACCTTTATTAGGATGGCTATTAACCTAGCTAGTATGTGGATAGATAGATAGTGCTGCTATTAAGATGGCTATTAACCAAAGTTAGCAGGTGGATAGACAGATAATACTGCTGTTAAGATGGCTATTAACCTAAGCTAATATGTGGATATATGAATAAAATCTAGAATTAGTATCGGTATATTGTTGTTGCAGTGCGGGTACTTATCCTGTACTGGGACCTTGATTTTGTATGAATTTATTGGTAAAATCATACATACATACATAAGGGTTATCGTTGCTTGGTTATGAAGTAAATTATGTGATGGGATCACTAACCAACATTTCCAATATAATTATTTGTCCTTGAGAGTGTAAATACCTAGCGGGTCACTTGGATCAATTCAATTAATTTTTTATTGCTTATTCCTTGATAGAGGAAGCGGGATCATAGTGCTGTCACTAGGTACCCCTGTACAATGACACCAGAAGCATCTGGCAAGTGTCACAAGTATATACAGTATAAATATTATAAAGGGGCTTACTAAAGCCTAAGGAAAGGAGGATATTCCCTTAACACATAATCAATGTTATTTACATAATATCTGGCCAGTATGGGGAGGATCATCGTGTCTCCGTCAGGGGGTCGTGGAGTGGTGGTCCAGAAGGGGTCACGGAAGCGTTGTGTGTGGAGACATCTGAGGAGGTAGTGGATAAGGGTGCGGCTGTCGGGTCTTCTGCATAATGCACAAGAGCGTTGCTCAGGGGATGCGGGGATACCAATCTCCCAAGCAAAGTCATATCCAATGATGATACGGGCAGCAATCACGTCTCTTTTCTGCGACCCTTTCCCATAGACATACGAGAGGTCAGGAAGATTACGGAGAACATCGTACCAGGTGGGCGGGGAGTCCAGGGGGATGGCTGCTTCCCGAGCTTATCTCTGTTTGTAGCGAATCTGGGTCCCAAGCTGTAAAAGTGTTCGAGGAACAACGTAGTCAGGTGTGGCCTTGTTGCAGCCAGTCTTGGCAAGGCCATTTGCGGCCTCATTTCCCAAGATACCGACATGACTGGGTATCCATAGGAATATCACAGGACTGCCTGCATCCTGAAGTGTGAATGTTAACCCTCGTATTCGGAGGATGAGGTCCTTATTTTCCCCTGATCCAAATGCGATCCCGTCGAGAGCAAACCTGGAATCGCAGCAGACAAGCAAGGGGCAGAAACCATCTGCTTCTTCCTCAGCGAGAAGGGCAGCAAGGAGGGCTATTAGTTCCGCCTGAGTGGAGGATGCCCTGTGAGAAACTCTGAGAGACAGTTTGATAGGCTCAGGGGCATCAGGAAGGGAGATGTAAACACCAGCCCCGGCCCGACCTGTAGAGGACGACCCTACCTGGGGACCAGTGGGCGATCCTGTAGAGGTGGTATTTGCAGAGAATAACAGGGTTCACGTGAGATTTCGGGAACGGTCCACCGAGGGCAATCACTTCAGGTTGAAAATCCAGCCAGGGAGGAGACGAACCAACAGCAGGGGTTCACTTGGATCTTGGGTTGTATATCGTAACGTGCGTATTTCTCTCCCACAAGTCCAGGGTTCGAATCGCCTCTGGTTTAAATGTATGTCTGACGTAGCACGATTTCCGGTTTTCGCCTGCACCAACATTGGATAAACTAACCACCCAGATGGCTTGTGTCCCGATACCAGGTGTTCTTATATATGGTAAAAAAAAATACTCAGCCTTTG
Organism: Homarus americanus; assembly: GCF_018991925.1. Lineage (NCBI taxonomy): Eukaryota > Metazoa > Arthropoda > Malacostraca > Decapoda > Nephropidae > Homarus > Homarus americanus. Next base: position 874,965 of record NW_024712526.1, read on the forward strand.
GATACGCCCTTAGTAACTACGCCACTAGCAACCACGCCATTAGGAACTACGCGTGTATTATCATTTTATATTTAGCCTTTCATCCAGAGGTTTGCCACTGAGGGAATTAGTATGACTGAACATTCATAAATAGTAAATGAGGAACTCTGAGGTTGATTATTATTGCACGGGGACGAAGCCATAAAGTGGGGTGAAATGAAACCTGACCTAACCTCACCCCTGTAAATCAAACCAAGTGTGTGTGTGTAGTGATGATGAATTGTCTTATAATAAATGGGGATCATTCAGCAGCATCAATCATCATCATTATTCATCATCACTATCATCTTTCATTATTTATCATCATTCATCGTCGTCATCACATTTACGCCATCATTATCGTCATCATTCATTATTTATCATCATTCATCATCGTCGTCATCACATATGCGCCATCATTATCGTCATCATTCATCCTCATCATCATCTATCATCACACACACCACACATTACCACCCCTGAGCCCTCTCCCTCGCCCGCCTTGACTACCAGCAGTGTCAGTTGGTAGAAATTAGTGGTTATTTCAGTTCGTTTACGCCATTTTGTAGATTTTCTCATAAAAATAAATATATCGTACTATACCAAATAAAAATCTTTGTTTGGCATATGCAATAAATTCTGATTATCTACATGACATTACGTGTAATTTATTCAGAATGTATTCATCATGCAGAACCTCTACCTATGGGAATATGTCAACTTGTCGTTTGTATCATGAATTCTGAGTGGCTGGTCACCACAAAGGAAGCGCTGAATCTGTATCGAGAGTTCTGAGTGGCTGGTCACCACAAAGGAAGCGCTGAATCTGTATCGAGAGTTCTGAGTGGCTGGGCACCACAAACGAAGCGGTGAATCAGAAGTCGAGCTTGGAGCAACATTTCTCTGAACCATCTGTGATTTTTGTAGATCAGTTGAATAAAAAACGTTTCCCATTATTTCCTGCAGAAGCAACTCAGTGTTTCTGTTCGTGAACATTTACATGTAATATCCGGTCCTTATCATTACAAGAGCGTCGGTTAGATAGAAGTTTCGATCGGGTGGTTCAGTGTCTGGGAGTCGAGCTCTCAGTTGTCACTTTGGAAGGTATCGGTACTTTCTTATTGTGTCAAATTAAGCAAAACAAATATGGCCACGCCATCCATCCGATTGAGTGTTATTACCAAGTTGCTTCATGTGCTTCAACACCACAAGAGCGTATGTTCGTACTGGAGATGGTTCAGTGTGTGGTGGAGATGTGGATGAACTTTAGACCAGGGACAGCCAGACGTGGAGGGAGAGAGCCGGCCAGTAGTGAGACGATGGAGGCGATTAGTGGATATGTGACGGAAGTTAACGTTTACAAAATGCTCCTAAATTAATACATCCAGTTGTCAAGGATTATAAAATACAGACGCCATCATGTATGTGTTGGTATTGAAAAATATAAGGTATGTAGCTGTGTATATTTCCCTTACAACTTATTTCTCTCTCCAATCTACGTCAATTCGATAGCCCATTAATTGTAGAGAAATGTTGATGACTGGGACTTAATTATACTGAATGATTTGACAGTTTCACTGGGTAGAAATCCATTTCAACGTGATTTGGTTGTAGGAGTTTAAGGTTAGGTACCAGAACAAGGCGACCACCCACGCTGATTAACCCGACCTTCTCCCCTAGACCATTATCCGGTTAAGCATTTATACGGAGTCCTTTAACACGGCTTTAGAGGATTATGAACATTGGATTAACACCCAATCGTGTCCATGATCAAACCTTATAAGTGGTTGTTCCCAGTCGTCGTAATAGAGATGTCTCAACTGTGTACATTATGCCTTTAGTCTTCATTGGTGTATTCATAAGTGTTCTAAGTGGTCTATGATTGTCGGGAACAAAATGTAAACAGCACTTTTAGGCTAAAACGTATGTAACAATATAAGCAACTAACCACTCAGCGCAGCCAAACTCACGTGAAGATTAGGCACCCAATCAGATTTTACTTGTTATACACAGAAGTGCCACTTTTGGTGGGGGGGGGGTGTTAGGGTAGTTAATCTTCAGGTGATATAAGATGGGCTGCTGCCATATCTTCGTGATTTCATAATTTTATCTTGTTTAAACCAAACACGATTTCTATGAGCGTTTTAAATCCCAGTGTAAGAGGCGGTGTTACCTTGTTCACCTGACAGTCAAATATTGTAGCCAGGAACAATCAGATCCATCTTGAGTACATCAGTTGGTCACTGTGGAGGAATGGTGGTGGTGGGGAAGAGTCTGGTGGTGGGGAAGTGCTTATAGTGGTGAGTTTATAGTGGTGGTGGCGGGGAAGTGTCTGTGGTGGTGGTGGGGAAGCGAAAGTGTCTGTGGTGGTGGGAAAGTGGTGGAGTGGAAGTAGTGGTGGTGGTGGTGTGTTTATAGTGGTGGGGAAGTGTCTGTGGTGGTGGTAGGGAACTCACTTGCCAACCTCCAGTGTAAATGTGATATTTTCGACAAGTAGAATAATATACTTTTGTGCTATAAATTATTACATAGTCAAGTGAAGTATAATGGTCAAATAAATAGTTTACTTTCCATTATCACCGTATTTACTGTGTTGGGAAAAAATATTTGTGACCTTCGCAAGATACTCACTGATATTTAGGGAAATGAAGAAGAGAAATTAAAGAATATTGTAAAGGCCTAGGATTTAGGGATAGAAATCCCTTACCAGGCTAATCAGGATCTTAATAAAGGAAAGTCAAGGACCATGGTTTTCCGAGGAATAACAAACAACCGTTAGAGATTGGAATCTCTTTACTATAAAAATATAACAAAACTCTGACACCACTCAACAATCATCAAATAATTACGGGAGTCAAACAATTAATGGAAGCAACAATAAAAGGAATCAAACAAATAATGGGAGTCAACAATTAATGGATTCAAACAATTAAATGGAGTCAACAATTGATAGAATCGAACAATAAAGGGGAGTCAGCAATTAATGGAATCAAACAATGAACAAATATTTCCTACGGCAGTGGCCCTGGGGGAAGGTTCTGGAACGCGGTGATGCACACTCAGGGCAGGGAAGCGTCCACTTCGCTCCACACTCAGCAACGTCTTGAAAAGGCAGGAGAACACCGGGGCACCGACGGAATGTGATGAACTGATGGTCGTGGTATGCGGTAGTGGTAGATGACCAGAGAGTTGGCAGTTGATAGGTGAAGGTCTGGGAACACAGCCCACGAGTCCAGGACCTATGATGAGATCACAGCCAGAATTTGACGGACAGCAGGGTAGCTAGATACTGACGGTATGGCGGCTGGGTTGAATCTGCTCGTGGCGGAGATAGTCGCTGCCGTTATCACCTCCGTCCAACCACCCCAAGTGTCGTCTGCACCAGCAAACGAGCGAGTTAGCAGCGGTAACTAGCCGGAGGATCGTTTCTGCCCTTACAAATATCACTATCAGAAAAGAGGATGTTCTTAAGAAGATAAATAAATTAAAGAAGACAAAATCCCCAGGGCCGGATGAAATTTTCCCTCGAGTTTTGAAAGAGTGTAAGGAACAGATTAGCGGACACCTCGTAAATTTATTTACAAAATCATTAGACACGTGAGTTGTGCCAGACTTGTGGAAACAGGCAAATGTAGTACCCATATTCAAAAAGTGTGACAGAACATCAGTGTCAAATTACTGGCCGATTAGTTTGACGTCAATAGTGGGGAAATTTCTTGAATCAATTATAGCAAATAATATCCGATCGCATTTAGAAAAAAACAAATTAATCTACGATTCTCAACAAGGGTTTACAAAGGGAAAATCTTGTCTAAAAATCAGCAGACTTTTTTTTTAGGAAAGTCTTCGAGGTAGTAGATAATGACGAAAAATTACGATGTTATTTATTTAGACATTAGCAAAGCGTTTGACAGAGTACCGCATCAGAGGTTTCTGAGAAAAGTTAAGGCTCATGGTATCGAGGGGAAAGTTTTAAATTGGATAAAATCGTGGCTTACTGATAGAACACAGAGGGTCAGCGTAGATGGTGTTAAATCTGAGTGGGGCTGTGTAACCAGTGGGGTTCCCCAGGGGTCAGTACTGGGCCCACTCTTGTTCATAATCTACATAAACGATCTAGATACTCGGATCAGCAGTGACATAAGTAAGTTTGCGGATGACACCAAAATAGGGCGCCAGATTAAATCAGGGAAGGATGCAAATGCACTACCGGAGGATTTAAATAAACTGCAGGAGTGGTCAGTAAAATGGCAAGTGAAATTCAACACCAGCAAGTGCAGCGTACTTAATATTGGAAGAACAAATACTGTCAATATATACAGCCTTAACAACATCAACCTAGAGAAGTCGACTTGTGAAAGAGACTTAGGGGTACTTGTAAGCACGGACCTTCGGCCTAGAAAACAATGCATTAATGTTCGAAATATCGCAAACATGAACCGGCTGGTTAAGATCAAAGTTAACCAGGTTGGTTCATGTCTATTATTATTAGGCTTAGTAACGAAACCCAATTGAAGTTTCTTCTTTTATTAAAAAGTATTATTTGTATAATTCCTGTGTGTAGATCAACCGTAAGTTCCACTATTTATGAGTGTGATAAGAAAGGACGGCGTCTATGTAAATAGACGTGAATCAACGTCCGTTCGATGTAAGTTTGTGAGTGAGACTCTGAGTAGTGACCCATCAAGGGAGAACGGAATAGACGTGTCGTCCTCCCTCGAGGGAAGACGGAGCCATCCTCTGCGGCTCTCAAATAACGTCTTCCTCTAGTCAAGGATATCAAGCTACTGCCCGCTTTAGGTGGCCAGGAGCCGGCTACTTTATGCCTTTACTCTGCATAGTATGACACAGCTTCCCGTGGGCACACCTTAACACGTGCATTGAACATGTCACCTCATAGCCAGTGGAAAGTTACAGGGGATGAATCAGTATATAAATCAAATGTAATTAACCCATTTATATAATTCTTATGTTTATGAAACAAGGGACATTACAAACAGAGTATTAGGTTTTATATCTAGAAGTGTAAGTAATAAGAGTGCTGAGGTCTTATTGCAACTATATCTTGCGCTAGTCCGGCCGCACCTCCATTATGCGGTTCAGTTCTGGTGCCCTTATTATAGAATGGATATCAATTCACTGAAGTCGGTGCAGCGAAGAATGACGAAAATGATTCCGGGACTTAGAAACCTTTCATATCAAGATAGGTTAAATAAACTAAACTTGCATTCCCTAGAAAGACGAAGAGTGCGGGGAGATAAGATAGAAGTATTTAAGTGTCCTAGCGTGGATAGAAGACTTTCTACATGACCGCAAGCAGTGTGTGGTGATTAATGGCACGAAATCGTCATCTGTACCTGTAACAAGTGGGGTACCGCAGGGTAGTGTATTGGGCCCGCTGTTGTTTGTTTGTTTCATAAATGACATGCCTGACGTTGTACACTCCTCCATACAAATGTTTGCCGATGATGGCAAGTTATTTCGGGAAATTAAGAACCAAGCGGACTGTGAAGAGCTGCAGAAGGACCTCTGTGGGCTCCAGGAATGGTCGAAGGAATGGCTGCTGAGATTCAATGTCACGAAGTGTAAGAGGATGCACCTGGGGCATACCAACGGTAAGGAGGCGTATCATATGTCCCAACGGGATGAAGAAAATGCACTAGTTGAGACTGTGTGTGAGAAGGACCTAGGTGTGTATGTTGACAATGAGCTGAAGTTCTCGGGCCATTGTGAGAAGAAGGTAAATCAGGCAAATAAATTATTGGGTCTTATAAGAAGGTCGTTCAGATATCTAGACGGTCCGTCCCTCGTGACGATCTTCAGGAGTGAAGTGCTTCCCCATCTGGAGTACTGTCACCCCATCTGGTCTGAGATATGCTAGGGACTGTCAGTTGGTTGAAAATGTTCAAGGAGGGCCACCAAACTGGTGCCTGCACTTCGGCACCTCAGCTACCCTGAGAGATTGGGCGCCTGAACTTGCCTAGCTTATACTACAGACGGGCAAGGGGACCTAGTTGAGGTGTATAAGCATCTCAGGGGCACTACTCAGTTGAGTGTCTTACTTGGAGCTGGCGGACGCTCGCTCCACAAGGGGTCACAGCTCAAGATTGAAGAAGCCGCAAGTCCAGAAAACCGTGAGGGCAAACTTTTTCGGAGTGAGGGTTGTAAACTCTTGGAACAATCTACTAGAGAGTGTTGTGACGGCACCGAGTGTGAGCTCTTTCAAGAGAAGACTTGACCAACACTGGAGCGGGTTCAGGTACATTCAGGAGCCGGTGCATGCCCAGTATTTGCCAACAGTGCGTGACAAAGACGTGACCGATCGCCCGGGCGGCTAGCTAGCCGATCTTTTGGTGAAGAATATAAATGAAAAGAGACGTGACCGATCGCCCAAGCGGCTAACAAGCCGATCAGTGGCGTAGAGGATAAAAGTTAAGTGGGTGAAAGGAATCAATAATGGGGATATAGACAAAGTTCTTATCCTATCCTAGCAAGATAGGACTCGTAGCAACGGATTTAAGTTGGATAAGTTTAGGTTTAGGAGGGAGATAGGAAGGAACTGGTTCACAAATAGGGTGGTTGACGAGTGGAACAATCTTAGCAACTTTGTAGTAAGTGCTGGAACGCTGGAAAATTTTAAAAGGAGGCTAGATAGATTCATGGATTATAGAAAGTGGCAGTAACTCTCGACAGGAGCTGCCATGCACAGGCCAACCGGCCTATTGCAGACTCCTTATTTTCTTATGTTCTTACCTGTTGTGTATCACATTAATTGTTTTAAATAAGTTCTGGAACTCTTAAGTGGCAGGGCTGAGGTAAACACTTATTTTGGGTTTTTTCTTTCTTGTTGAAGTAATTATATACACAGTACTTAGTTTGGGAGAGAACGTATTGTGAATTATCTCCAGGGAAGTGTTTTAAGTACACTTATATAATGAACACTTAAGTTTCATGTTCACCCCTTAACTAGTGGTAAGACTCTGGCCCCTCTCCTCCGAGCTTGTGAGCGGAGAAGCGGGCGTCAAGCTGTGTTTTGATTAGTCAGGTGACCTAGCTCGACTTGTGAAGAGTTTGAGCCGCGTATAACGTGAACAACTACCAAGTCATTGTTTAATAACTTAGTGAATAATTTGGTGTTATTCATTTGGGTGACTATTTATTTAATGCAAAAGGTGCTGTTACAACTTTCTCATCACCACCGCCACTATCATTTCACCACCGCCACAATCATTTCACCACCACAATCACTTAACCACAATCACTCTACCACTATAACTTCACCACTATAACTTCACCACTATAACTTCACCACAACTGCTTCACCACCTCCACCAGAATCACTCGCCAATATCACCAGAATCAGTTCACCCCATCACCAGAATCACTTCACCACCATCACCACAAACACTTCACCACCATCACCACAAACACTTCACCACCATCACCACAAACACTTCACCACCATAAGAACATAAGAAAATAAGGAGTCTGCAATAGGCCGGTTGACCTGTGCATGGCAGCTCCTGTCAAGAGTTACTACCACTCTCCATCATCCATGAATCGATCTAGCCTTCTTTTAAAACTTTCCAGCGTTCCAGCACTTACTACAAAGTTGCTAAGCCTGTTCCACTCGTCTACCACCCTGTTTGTGAACCAGTTCCTTCCTATCTCCCTCCTAAACTTATCAAATTTAAATTCGTTGCTACGAGTCCTATCCTGCTCTAATATTATAAGAACTTTATCTATATCTCCTCGATTGATTCCTTTCACCCACTTAAATACTTCACCACAATCATTTCACCCTAATCATTTTGTCACAATCACTTCACCATCACCACAATCACTTCACCATCACCACAATCTCTTAACCATCACCAAAATCACTTCGCCACAATCACTTCACCATCACCACAATCATTTCGCCATCACCACAATCTTCATCATCACCAAAATCACTACACTAACACCACAATCACAATCACTTCAATTGTGTCTTATAAAAACTAACCCACATTATAGAAATATTGCCCAGGCGTTTAGTATCTTAACCGCGGCTCATAGGCTAGTTACCGTGGGTGATGTAATTATATAAACATAATGTTTGTAGCCCACATTAATATAAGTATTACGGTCTGTCTGACGGGCTAACACATAATTATAATGTACCATCCATTTCCATGTTTATAATTTTTTTAAGTTGTTGTTCAGGTTTTAATCACCAGTAATTAGATATTTATAATAACGTAAATATGAGGATAAATATTGAAAAATACGAGGGTGGAAATCACATTAACTTTTAATATTTACCAACACAGGTCATACAGAATATCAATAGCCTGTCCAATGGCCTCCCTTTTATATAGCCCCCTGGATCCTTCTTGGGACTGAGACACAAGGTTATATAGGTGGTTGGTTCCTCACAAACGGCTCACACTCGTCCTAGGTGTGTAGGAAGAGTCGAGACCAGTGCTTAGCTTGTCTTTAGGTTCCCACGCGTTCACTATCTGGGTCCAAATGGTCTCTATAGGGTCAAGACGTACCTGGCGCTGCTCTCGGAGCAGCCAGGTCAACTGTTAAGTTGGCCCATACCAACCCCCTCCCCTGAACCCCCCTCCCCACCGGAATATCAACAAGTTCTCGCCAGAAGTTACAATTTCATTTAGGAAAGGAACGGAACCAGTGTTAAACAGAGGTGAACAGTGCTTAAGTCAGTGAGAACAACTCAACAGTAACAGTCGTACCCAAGTTAACCTTCACACAGTGAGGTCCCAGGTACCCAGTGATAACGGCCCGTGAGACCCAACAACAACCAGCGATGTGTTTATCCGTCTACGATAGGAAGGCCTAAGACCACACCTCACTCATATAACACCATCTGTGAGGGAATTACTACACCACATGTCCCTCATAACACCATATGTGAGGGAATTACTACACCACGTCAAGTCCCTCATCACACCATCTGTGAGGGAATTACTACACCACGTGAGGTCCCTCATAACACCATCTGTGAGGGAATTACTACACCACGTCAGGCCCCTCATAACACCATCTGTGAGGGAATTACTACACCACGCGAGGTCCCTCATAACACCATCTGTGAGGGAATTACTACACCACGTGAGGCCCCTCAAAGCACCATCTGCGAGGGAATTACTACATCACGCCAGGTCCCTCATAACACCATCTGAGGGAACTACTACACTACGTGAGTTCCTCCTAACACCATCTGGGAGGGAGTTACTACACTACGAGTTTGCTGTTCAACACCTACATAAATCTGTATGTTCACTGTATGTTCCTTTACCTTTCTCTAATGAAGGCTTTTGTTAAACCACCAATGTATGTAATAAGTCATTTATGTCCAATATATACTTTCAGCCTTCGGGCTGCAGAATTTTTTCAATAAACCGTTAATTATTATTATTATTATTATTATTATTATTATTTAAAGAGACATAGTAATCGCTTAACACAAGCAATGGCCCTATACAATAATATATTTGTGATATTAAATTTTTCAATAAAAATACAACATTATTATTCTATTGGGTAAAGGAAAAGTTGTATTGTTTAACTGAAAGAAACTTATTGAATATGGACCTGGAGATTTAGATGGCCAGTCCAAAAGGTCAATTTCATTCGACCTTTCCTCTGACCAGCGCTTCATCTCTCGTGCCGTGTGAACAGGGCAGTTATCAAAGAAGTAAACAATATTCATCAAACATAATTTGTTAACACTTATATGGTGGCTCGAGGCAAACGTCAGAGGTGATGATGGGTAATGTAAACTGTTGTACACTGAAGAGGAAAAATAAGAGATAACTGTATTATATACTGATGGAAAAAAGAACAAAATATAGGTATTGAGGGAAAGGTGTTTGTTGATCAAGTAACCCAAATTAAGGAGCACATTTCAGTATTAATAGTATGGATAGATCTACGTAGTATTAGTTAAGGGCTGCAAATTGATGCCACCTTTTATAGTAATAATACAAGACTAATACCAACTTTTCTAGACTATTACAAATTCTAAATTGCAATTTAAAATATGTATACCCTTTTTGACCCGAGTTAATGTTGACACTGGTGTATATACTATTCAACACAGTATGGTGGCTCACTGGCAAGGTACCTGTTGTGGATGATGGAGGGCTCGGGTTCGACTGCCAGATGGACTGAAGTCGTGTTGAACTGGACGAGGCAGAGACAGGATTTTGAATGGGTCGTAAGTAAAATTTATGTTTTACCAGTGATGTTGGGGCTGGTGCAATGGAATTACTCTACAATAGAGAAAGAAGCTGTAACTCTGCTTATGGCACTGGAAAAGTTTAACATATATCTTGACAACACCTACCAGAGGTTTGTAGTTTACAGTGACCATAATTTATTACAGTTCAGAAGCCGAATGAAAAACAAGAATCAGAGACTTAATAGATGGTGATTAACTCTGCAGGGATGGACTTGGTATGTTGTGCAAGAATGAGGGAAGGACTTGGTATGTTGTGTAAGAGTGAGGGATGGACTTGGTATGTTGTTTAGGAGTGAGGGATGGACTTGGTATTTTGTGTAGGAGTGATGGATGGCCTTGCAGTATTGTGTAGGAGTAAGGGAAAGACTTGATATGTTGTGCAGGAGTGAGGGAAGGACTTGGTATGTTGTGTATGAGTGAGGGATGGACTTGGTATGTTGTGTAGGAGTGAGGGATGGACTTGGTATGTTGTGTAGGAGAGAGGGAAAGACTTGGTATGTTGTGTGGGAGTGAGGGAAGGACTTGGTATGTTTTGTAGGAGTGAGGGAAGGACTTGGTATGTTGTGTAGCAGTGAGAGATGGACTTGGTATGTTGTGTAGGAGTGAGGGACTTGTAGTAATGTGTAGGAGTGAGGGATGGACTTGGTATGTGGTGTAGAAGTGAGGGATGGACTTGTTATGTTGTGTAGGAGTGAGGGATGGACTTGGTATGTTGTGTAGGAGTGAGTGAGGGACTTGTTGAACTGTGTAGTAGTGAAGGAAGGACTTGTAGTATTGTGTAGGAGTGAGGGAAGGACTTGTAGTTTTGTATAGGAGTCAGGGAAGGACTTGTAGTATTGCGTACGAGTGAAAGAAGGAATTGTAGTATTGTGTAGGAGTGAGGGAAGGACTTGCAGTTTTGTGTAGGAGTGAGGGAAGGACTTTTAGTATTGTGTAGGAGTGAGGGAAGAACGTGTAGTTTTGTGTAGGAGTGAGGAAAGGACTTGTAGTATTGTGTAGGAGTGAGGGATGGATTTGGTATGTTGTGTGCGAGGTAGGGATGGACTTGGTATGTTGTGTATGAGAGACGGAAGGACTTGCTATGTTGTTTAGGAGTGAGGGAAGTTCTTGGCATGTTGTGTAGGAGTGAGGGATGGACTTGGTATGTTGTGTAGGAGTGAGGAAAGGACTTGGTATGTTGTTTAGGAGTGAGGGAAGTTCTTGGCATGTTGTGTGGGAGTGAGGGATGAACTTGGTATGTTGTGTAGGAGTGAGGGATGGCCTTGCAGTATTGTGAAGGAGTAAAGGAAGGACTTGATATGTTGTGCAAGAGTGAGGGAAGGACTTGGTATGTTGTGTACGAGTGAGGGAAGGACTTGGTATGTTTCTTAGGAGTGAGGGATGGACTTGGTATGTTGTGTAGGAGTGAGGGATGGCTTCGCAGTATTGAGTTGGAGTAAGGGAAGGATGTGATATGTTGTGCAGGAGTGAGGGAAGGACTTGGTATGTTGTGTAGGAGTAAGGGAAGTTCTTGGCATGTTGTGTGGGAGTGAGGGATGAACATGGTATATTGTGTAGGAGAGAGGTACAGACTTGGTATGTTGTGTAGGAGTGAGGGATGGACTTGTAGTATTGTGTAGGTATGAGGGATGGAGAAATTATATGTTGTGTAGGAGTGAAGGAAGGACTTGTAGTATTGTGTAGGAGTGAGGGAAGGACTTGTAGTATTGTGTAAGTGTGAGGGAAGGTCTTGGAGTATTGTGTAGGAGTAGGGAAAGACTTGTAGCATTGTGTAGGAGTGAGGGAAGGACTTGTAGTATTGTGTAGGAGTGAGGGAAGGACTTGTAGTATTGTGTAGGAGTGAGGGAAGGAACTTGGTATGTTGTGTAGGAGTGAGGGATGGACTTGGTATGTTGTTTTATTGGAATGAGAGAAGGACTTGTAGTATTGTGTAAGAGTTAGGGATGGACATGTAGTATTGTGTAGGAGTTAGGGATGGACTTGGTATGTTGTGTAGGAGTGAGGGATGAACTTGGTATGTTGTGTAGGAATGAGAGAAGGACTTGTAGTATTGTGTAAGAGTTAGGGATGGACATGTAGTATTGTGTAGGAGTTAGGGATGGACTTGGTATGTTGTGTGGGAGTGATGGATGAACTTGTAGTATTGTGTAGGAGTGAGGGATGGACTTGGTATTTTATGTAGGAATGAACAGAGTTTCGTAGCAAATCTCATTCACCAAACTGAAAATAAAACACAAGTGTTTTATCTTTGGGGAGGGAGTTTTATAAGGCACTGAATGTATTTGATTGAGAGGTAATTACACTGCTTCTTCAGTAGGTAGGACTATATTTTATAAATGTTCCTGTATGTAAACATTGTCTCATATGTTTTATATATATATATAAATATATATATATATATATATATATATATATATATATATATATATATATATATATATATATATATATATATATATATTAATTTATAGTAAGTATGAAATAAGTAAATCAGCTTAACGTTGTGCATTTGTTAGGTAAAATAGTGTGGTAATTGGCGGCATGGTATTAACATTGTGTGGGTCACGGCAAGTGCAGGGAGGTAGATGAGCCTGGCTGGTGATAGTGTGTGGTGGAAGTGTGGTACAATTGGTCTGGACTCAGGATATATTTATATGGAGATAAGTGGTGTATACTTTTGTACTTTTATAGTGTATGGTGAGGCTGAGGTTCGGGTTTGGGTTATTTTAGGCTGTGGTCATCTGTACTGTACTTAAATTGTTCCTTTACTTGACCTTTGTTTGTGGTCTCTTAACTTTATAATGTTAAGTTATGCATTTCATGATTCATCTTCAACATGATACCTATATTTTGAGTTAATCTGAGGGTTATTATTGAGATCCTGGTGGAGATATTATAAGAGTCATTATAGTGTTTACCCTGCTTGTTGTTGTGACCACTCGTGTGACTTGTGACTTGACGAGTGGTAAATTGTTGATAAAGAGGAGTGCTGGCATAACAGTATGAAGAAAGAGTGATTTTAATTCTTGTCGCCCTGCACTATATACAAAAAAAACTATTTTTGGTTAATAAAATTTTAATTTCACAGGTATTAACAGAAAATACTACTCCAGGGAGGATGAGGACCATAACTTGATGTACAGATGACGAGGCAACATCAAGATGGACAAGAGAAACGATCAAGAGTACAGTAAAGGATGAACATTCTCTAAATAACTCAGTCTACCAAACATGTCAGGAAGTTGTATTGTATATATGTAAGTGTTGGTTAAATACGTCCACATAAATACTAAAACAGATTATAACAGTGTGTTGAAATCTTATCTACTGACTACTGTAGAGATACTGTAGCACTGGAGGAGTGAGGAAATAACAAGCAATATTATGTAAGAGTGAGGTAACGACATGCTGTGATGTGGAAGAGTAAGGAAAGGTTATACTGTGTTGCGTAAGAATGAGGGAAGGACATGAAGTGTTGTGTAGGAGTGAGGAAAGGACATGAAGTGATGTGTAGGAGTGAGGGAAGGACTTGCAGGGTTGTGTAGACGAGGGAAGGACTTCTAGTATTGTGTAGGAGTGAGGGAAGGACTTGCAGTGTTGTGTAGAAATGAGGGAAGGATTTCTAGTATTGTGTAGGAGTGAGGGAAGGACTTGCAGTATTGTGTAGGAGTGAGGGAAGGACTTGCAGGGTTGTGCAGGAGTGAGGTAAGGACTTGCAGGGTTGTGTAGAACTGAGGGAAGGACTTCTAGTATTGTGTAGGAATGAAGGAAGGACATGCGGTGTTGTGTAGGAGGGAGGAAAAGACATGGAGTGATGTGCAGGAGTGAGGGAAGGACGTGCAGTGTTGTGTAGGAGTGAAGGAAGGACTAATAGTATTGTGTAGGAGTGAGGGAAGGACTTCTAGTATTGTGTAGGAGTGAGGGAAGGACTTGCAGTATTGTGTAGGAGTGAGGGAAGGACTTCTAGTATTGTGTAGGAGTGAGGGAAGGACTTGCAGTATTGTGTAGGAGTGAAGGAAGGACTTGCAGTGTTGTGTATAAACGAGGGAAGGACTTCTAGTATTGTGTACGAGTGAGGGAAGGACTTGCAGTGTTGTGTAGAAATGAGGAAAGTACTTCTGGTATTGTGTAGCAGTGAAGGAAGGACTTCTAGTATTGTGTAGGAGTGAGGGAAGGATTTCTAGTATTGTGTAGGAGTGAGGGAAGGACTTGCAGTGTTGTGTAGGAGTGAGGAAAGGACTTGGTATGTAGTGTAGGAGTGAGGGAAGGACTTGGTATGTTGTGTGGGAGTGAGGGAAGGTCTTGGTATGTTGTATAGGAGTGAGGGAATGACTTGGGATGTTGTGTAGCAGTGAGAGATGGACTTGGTATGTTGTGTAGGAATGAGGGATGGACTTGTAGTTTTGTGTAGGAGTGAGGGATGGACTTGGTATGTTGTGTAGGAGTGAGGGAAGGACTTGTTCAACTGTGTAGAAGTGAGGGAAGAACTTGTAGTAATGTGTAGGAGTGAGGGAAGGACTTGTAGTATTGTGTAGGAGTGAGGGTAAGGACTTGTAGTTTTGTGTAGGAGTGAGGAAAGGACTGGTGGTATTGTGTAGGAGTGAGAGAAGGACTTGTAGTATTGTGTAGGAGTGAGGGAAGGACTTGTAGTTTTGTGTAGGAGTGAGGGAAGGACTTGTAGTATAGCGTAGGAGTGAGGGAAGGACTTGTAGTATTGTGTAGAAGTGAGAGAAAGACTTGTAGTATTGTGTAGGAGTGAATGCTGGACTTGGTATGGTGTGTGCGAGTAAGGGATGGACTTAGTATGTTGTGTAGGAGTGAGGGATGGACTTGGTATGTTGTGTAGGAGTGAGGGATGGACTTGGTATGTTGTGTAGGAGTGAGGGATGGACTTGGTATGTTGTGTAACAGTGAGGAATGGTCTTGCAGTATTGTGTAGGAGTAAGGGAAGGACTTGATATGTTGTGGAGGAGTGAGGGAAGGACTTGGTATGTTGTGTAGGAGTAAGGGAAGGACGTGTAGTATTGTGTAGGCGTGAGGGATGGACATTATATGTTTTGTAGGAGTGAGGGAAGGACTTGTAGTATTGTGTAGGGGTGGGGAAGGACTTGGAGTATTGTGTAGGAGAAGGGAAAGACTTGTAGTATTGTGTAGGCGTGAGGGAAGGACTTGTAGTATTGTGTAGGAGTTAGGGATGGACTTGGTATGTTGTGTGGGAGTGAGGGAAGGACTTGCAGTATTGTGTAGGAGTGAGGGAAGGACTTGCAGTATTTTATAGGAGTGAGAGAAGGACTTGCAGTGTTGTGTATAAGTGAGGGAAGGACTTCTAGTATTGTGTAGGAGTGAAGGAAGGACTTGCACGCAGGAGGAGGAAGGACTGGTATTGTGTAGAGTGAGGGCACAGAAGGTATAAGTGAGGGAAGGACTTAGTATTGTGAAAGGAGTGAGGGAAGGACTGCAGGTTGCAGGCGGAGGGAAGCGACTTTTAGTATTGTAGGAGTGGGTGAAGGACTTGCAGCATGGAAACAGGAAGGACGGGTATTGTGTAGGAGCAGAGGGAAGGACTTAGTAACAAAAAGAGGAGTGAGGGAAGGACTGTGTATAGGGTGGGAGGAAGTGGACTCCAGTGTTGCAGGGGAGCAGCATGACTTGCAGGATGGTGTAGGAGTGACGGAAGAACTTGCAGTGTTGTGTAGGCGTGAGGGAAGGACTTGCAGTGTTGTGTTGGAGTGAGGGAAGGACTAGCACTGTTGTGTAGGAGTGAGGGAAGGACTAACTGGGGGTAGAGAGGCAGGCAATGATCAGCAGGATGGTGTAGGAGTGACGGAAGAACTTGCAGTGTTGTGTAGGCGTGAGGGAAGGACTTGCAGTGTTGTGTTGGAGTGAGGGAAGGACTAGCACTGTTGTGTAGGAGTGAGGGAAGGACTTGCACTGTTGTGTAGGAGTGAAAGAAGGACTTGCAGGGTTGGTTAGGAGTTAAGGAAGAATATGCGGGGTTATGTAGAAGTGAGGGAAGGACTTGTCGTGTTGTGTAGGAGTGAGGGAAGGGCTTGTCGTGTTGTGTATGAGTGAGGGAAGGACTTGTAGTGTTGTGTATGAGTGAGGGAAGGACTTGTATAGGAGTGACCATATAGACGTGTGGCGTTGCGAAGCTTTTAACTTCTAATACACTGTTGTAATCTTTTATGTGGATTTGTAACTAGACAGTTAGGAAGTATTTTGTTCAAATTAATTATTTTGGACTTTAGTTTGATCTTCATTTGCAAAACAAAATATTTTATTCTTCCTGGCAGTGAAATACAAGATGTTAGTTTAAGGTATTACTGTAAAAGTAAGTAATTATTATAGCTTTACAAGTTACTTGTAACCAATGAGCATTACCTGTGGGCAAACTTTTGAAATTGTAAAAAAAAAAATGATTGTGTTTGTTGTAAATGTTCTGAGGCAGTATGTCACACCTAGGGGCTATGTGAGGCCCCCAAGGCTTATATGCCGCCGCCACGGACTGTTTGGCTAATTAGGGCTGTGTGATGATCATAGGTAGTTGTATAATGGATTTAAGGACTATATAAGGTTGTTAGGGGTAATCTGATCCAACCAGAGGCTGTTTGTGGCTATATTGTGAATATCAACGTTGGGGATGTGTGAGGCTCTTAGAGAGCTACTGTACTTGTGACTGAGGGGGTTAATTGATGCTCCTAATGTCTGTGTACAGAAAAAGATGAATAGATCCTAAATAAGTCAGTCTACCCGACATGACAGGAAGTTGTATTGTGTATAATATTTACTGTTGGTTCGACAAGTCTTTATAAATGCTAAAATAGATTATAACGGTGTATTGAAAGTTTATCTACTGATTACTGTAGGTCTGAGGGTAGGACATGCAGTATTGTGTAGTATTGAGAGAAGGACTTCAGTATTGTGTAGGAATGAGGGAAGGATTTGTAGTGTTGTGTAAAACCTAGGGAAGGACATGTAGTGATGTTCGTAAATGAGGGAAGGACTTGCTGACCTAATGAATGAGAGGAGGACTTACTGACCTGCTCATTAGTGAGAGGAGGACTTACTGACCTACTAAGGAGTGAGAGGAGGATTTACTGACCTAAGGAGTGAGGAGGACTTACTGACCTACTAAGGAGTGAGAGGAGGATTTACTGACCTACTAAGGAGTGAGAGGAGGATTTACTGACCTACTAAGGAGTGTGAGGAGGATTTACTGACCTACAAAGGAGTGAGAGAGGATTTACTGACCTAAGGAGTGAGAGGAGGACTTACTGACCTACGAAGGAGTGAGAGGAGGACTTACTGACCTACGGAGTGACAGGAAGGTTTGCAGTGTTTTATAGGAGTGAGGGAAGGACTCATTGTGATGTATAGGAGTGAGAGAAGGACTCACTGTGATGTGTTGGAGTGAGGGAAGGACTCACTGTGATGTGTTGGAGTGAGGGAAGGACTCACTGTGATGTGTAGGAGTGTGGAAAGGACTCGCTACGAGGTTTAGGAGTGAGGGAAGGACTTACTGTGATGTGTAGGAGTGTGGAAAGAACTCGCTATGATGTGTAGGGGTGAGGGAAGGACTTGCTGTGATGTGTATAAGTGAGGGAAGGACTCACTGTGATGTGTAGGTTTGTGGGAAGGACTCACTGAGGTGTAGGGGTTGAGGAAAGGACTCACTGTGAGGTGTAGGAGTGTGGGAAGGACTCACTGTGATGTGTAGGAGTGAGGGAAGAACTCACTGTGAGGTGTAGGAGTGAGGGAAGAACTCACTGTGAGGTGTAGGAGTGAAGGAAGAACTCACTGTGAGGTGTAGGAATGAGGGAAGGACTCACTGTGAGGTGTAGGAGTGAGGGAAGAACTCGCTGTGATGTGTAGGGGTAAGGGAAGGACTCGCTGTGATGTGTAGGAATGAGGGAAGGACTCATGTGATGTGTGCTGTGGGAAGGACTCACTGAGGTGTAGGGGTTGAGAAAGGACTCACTGTGAGGTGTAGGAGTGAGGGAAGGACTCACTGTGATGTTTAGGAGTGAGAAGGACTCGCCGTGATGTGTAGGAGTGAGGGAAGAACTCACTGTGAGGTGTAGGAGTGAAGGAAGAACTCACTGTGAGGTGTAGGAATGAGGGAAGGACTCACTGTGAGGTGTAAAGTGAAGGGCTTCTGTCTCACCAATGAGGGAGACTAATGGTGATGACGTCATTGCTCTTGTGGTCTGTTCCACCATTGACGTAGACTACTACTGGTGACGTCACTGCTCTGGTCCACCAATGGAATGCCTAAGGTGACTTCAGCTCACTTAAAGACTTAAAATGCAGAGAATTTGTGACATAATGTTATAAGCAAGTTGTAATGATTTAATAAGAACTGAAAATTACAGTAAATTTTTAAACTAGCATCTTTTAATCTAGTGCCAGCAAGAGTAAAATAGTTCGTTATACAAGTGGAAATAAAACTGAAGTACAAAATAAGTCAACAATGTCATCACATTGTTTAAGTTACGATATTGTGTACAGTAGTTTCATCTTCATTTGTATAACATGTTTTACTCTAGCTGGCACAGCAATGAAATAAAAGATGCCAGTTTAAGAATTTACCGTAATTATCAGTTATTTATTTATTACTTGTTCACAACTTACTTTGTAACCAATGAGTTTTTTCCTCTGGACAAACTTTTGTAATTGTATTTTGTTTTTGTTTTTCAAATGTTATCCATATTAAAAATTAATTACAAGGCAGTGTATCTTCAAGGGGATAAGTGATGTTTGTGGCAACTTGGGGATGTGTGAGGCTCTTAAGAGCCATCTGTGTCTCTGAGGAGGCTGATTGATTCTCCCCTAAGATCTACATGATGCTTCTTAGAGGGCTTATAAGTAGCTAGTTGTGTACAGCTAGTAAGGGCTATGTGATGACACTAATGGCTGTCTGTCACTGCTAGGGACAGGGATGCTGCCAAGGGCTGGGTGCCGAGGCTTGTCTGAACCCCCTACTATAGAGATAGGCGAGACACGTCGACCAAGGTACACTGGTAGCCTTGCATGATGCAGGTTGGGTCGCCTTTATGGGACCCTGTGTACACAGGTTGTAGTACCATAAGGGAAACCTAACCTAGCAGTAACCTAGGTGTCGTATAAATAAAAAAAAATACTTCTTTTTCTCTGTTTATAATTATCCTAATAAAAAAGTTGAAAACAAAAGGGTTTCAAAGGCAAAAATGAAAAGAGCCAATTATAGCACCGAAAGTAGATACTTACGATCTTTTGAGAATCCGAATTTGCGACGTTTTTAATTGTTGTAAGCTCGAACTTATGAGAAATAAAATGACACGATCTTTATAATTGTCGTAAGTTCGAACTTAAGAAAAAATAACTAAAGTAGATACTAGAAAAAAATAATTCAGATTTTTCTAATTCTCAAAAGATCGTAAGTAGCTACTTTCAGGAAGTAGATTATCAACTTTGGGAAAATACCTAATTCCGAAGTAGATTATCATAGAAACAGGAATTTGTATCACAAAAATGAAATATCTACTTGCTGGGAAAGTTGGTTATCTACTTATCATAGAAACGGGAAATTTGTATCATAGAAAATGGAAATATCTACTTTCCGAGAAAGTTGGTTATCTACTTTCCCGAAAAGTAGATTATCTACTTTCAAGTAGATTATCGACTTTTTATAAATATTACTTTTAAAGTAGATTATCATAAAAACGGAAATTTGTATCACAAAAATGAAATATCTACTTTCGAAAGTTGATTATCTACTGTAAAATAAGTCCCCAGCTGCTGTGCCTCCTCAGGTCACGAGTCATTGTCAGAGTGATCCATAGGATGAGTTACTTATATTGGGAAGTGTATCCATTTTCTGTTTGTGTCGAGAGTCATTGTCTAGTAACATCAATATAATGATCTATTAAGGAGTCCATGTCATTCATTTAACTAATAAATAGTTGTACTTAGAATTGTTGTTTTGAAGATTTCCCTGAATATATAATATCTACTTTCCCAAAAAGTAGATTATCTACTTTTGGGAAGAAGTAGATTATCGACTTTGGAAAAATATTACCTACTTTTTCAAAGTAGATTATCATAGAAAATGGGAAATGTATCATAGAAAATGGGAAATATCTACTTTCTGGGAAAGTTGGTTATCTACTTATCATGAAAACGGGAAATTTGTATCATAGGAAATGGGAAATATCTACTTTCCGGGAAAGTTGGTTATCTACTTTCTGAAAAGTAGATTATCTACTTTCAGGAAAGTAGATTATCGACTTTTCAGGAAGTAGATTATCGAGTTTTGGAAATATTACCTATTTTCGAAGTAGATTATCAAACGGAAATTTGTATCACAGAAAATGAAATATCTACTTTCTGGGAAAGTTGGTTATCTACTTATCATGAAAACAGGAAATTTGTATCATAGAAAATGGGAAATATCTACTTTCCGAAAGTTGGTTATCTACTTTCCCGAAAAGTAGATTATCTACTTTTCGGAAAGTAGATTATCGACTTCAGGGAAGTAGATTATCGAGTTTTGGGAAATATTACCTAATTTTCCGAAGTAGATTATCATAGAAAACGGGAAATTTGTATCATAAAAATGGGAAATATCTACTTTCCGGAAAGTTGGTTATCTACTTTCCTGAAAAGTAGATAGATTTCTACTTTTGGGAAAGTAGATTATCGACTTTTCGGGAAGTAGATTTTCGAATTTTTGGAAATATTACCTAATTTTGCAAAGTAGATTATCATGAAAACGAAATTTGTATCATAAAAAATGGGAAATATCTACTTTCCGGGAAAGTTGGTTATCTACTCGAAAAAGAATAGATTTTCTACTTTTGGGAAGTAGATTATCGACTTTCGGGAAGTAGATTTTCAATTTTGGAAATATTACCTAATTTTGGTAGATTATCATAGAAAACGGAAATTTGTATCATAAAAAATGGGAAATATC
>NW_024712526.1:896285-915226 GCF_018991925.1 Homarus americanus
TTTGAATTCACACATGAAACCTGGACCAACCACCACTAGCGATCACCTGCCCATAATTATCACTCTATCAACATCACCAATACAAATCCCCTCCATCCCTAGATTCTCTTTCAACAGAGCAAACTGGGAGGGTTTTAAGGCAGAACTCAACACAAACGAACAAATACATCAACATAAAAACACAGCAGACATTGATATAGCCCTGGAAACATGGTACTCTAAAGTCACCACAGCCATGGAAAATAACACCCCCAAAACAACATACCGCACACTACCCCACGCACAATTAACACACGAACAGAAGATAATCCAGACAAGACTGAATAATATACTAGAACATACAAATACACACGGCTGGAACCAAGAAACAATAACTCTCTTCAGAAACCTAAAGGAAGAGCTGAAAGAAATATGTAAACAATCACACAACGACAAATGGAACCAGATAATCACAAACACAGAGGCCGATTATCACAACCCAAAATTTTTCTGGAGTAAAACAAAAAACTAATGGGCACTAACTCCATAGATAACAGCCATCTTACGACAATGGGGTAAAAGCTAGAGAATCTGTAGAAAAAGAACTGATCTTCAGAAATTTCTGGAGCAACATATATAAAATGACAGAAGAAGAAACAGAAACTATTGTAGAGTAACAGAACAGATGGTAACAACACACCTTACACTAAACACACAGAAATGGCAACCACCAAGAACAATAGACCTCAACATACTAATCAGTGCAGACACATTAACCTTGCCAATCACCACAAAGACATAAGAAACATAATAACCAGTTTTAAAAATAAAGCACCTGGACTAAGTCAGACAAACAAAACAGTCCTTCAAAACATACCCACAGATCTTTAACGCTTCACTAGCAACAGGACACTTCCCCAGACCTATATCCTTATTAGAAACACCAGGAAAAATACTAGAAAAAATAGTCAACAGCAGACTCAGAAACTATCTAGAACAGGAAAACAAATATAACCCCAGACAACACGGATTCCGAAAGAACCGAGGCACAAACACGGCTATTGCATTAATTTGAGAATCAATAGCTAACGCCGTCAGCAATAAAAACCAGTGCAATATTGTTCTCAGAGACGTATCAAAAGCTTTTGATAAAATGTGGCTCTAATTCCACAGTGAATTTGATCGAGGGGGCAAAGTTGTTAAGTTGTGGCAGGAATGCTTTTAGGTCCTCATTACATGGCCAGAGACATAATACATCATCAACATATCTAAACCAGACTGCTGAAGGTGGTAAAATATTACTTAATAGTTTCTTTTCAACTGCCACAACTTAACAACTTAGCCCCCTTGCTCAAATTCACTGTGGAATTAGAGCATGACTGTAAATTGCCTTTACTAGACTGTCTGATCCACAGAATAGGTAACACCTTCAAGTTCAGTATTTATAGGAAACCTACTCATGTGTGTTCATACATTCATTATTATTCTGCCCACCATAATAGTCAAACAGTCAGTATTTTCATCATTGTTTTTATGTGCTTTGAGAATTTGCAGCCCGGAATTTATTGATGAGGAATATAAATATATCTATAATATTGGCTTGAACCTTCAGTACCCTAGATCTTTCATAGACAAATGCCTTAACATTACTAAGAAATCTTTCTATAGAACCAATCCCAAGCCCACCCATGACCATAAGAATCTCTTAGTATTACCATTTCACAAAAGGTTAGGTAAAGTCTTTTGTTTTCGTGTAGTTTATCCTAATTTACATTGAAATGCATTACGTTTCATCAAAACTACTATTTATTTCTGAGAATATGGAAATGTAATATTTTGCTGAAATGACGTAGGTATTACAGTGGAAAGTGACGAAAGCAATGACTTTCACTTTCTTTCGTTCAAAAGATGTTACCATAATCGCTTTTTGAATGGTTTTCAGTTAAAAAACTGTTGTAATACAATAATATTCAATCCTAATTCACTTGTGATGCAACAGTTTTTTTACTGAAAACCATTCGAAAAGCGATTACGGTAACATCTTTTGAACGAAAGAAAGCGAAAGTCATTGTTTTCGTCACGATTTTATCCCACTTTCCACTGTAATACGGATGTCATTTCAGCAAAAATATTACATTTCCGTGAATGTAGTATATCAAGCACAGTATGAATAGAATATCATTGTAATATAACAGTATTTAAACCAAAAACTATTAAAAAAACGAGTAACATATCTTGAACATCGGAAGGTTAGGTAAAGTCTTTTGTTTTCATCATGTATTTTATCCTATTTTACATTGAAATACACCACGTTTCAGCACAACTATTTTTTTTTTCTGAGAATATATTCATTCAGGTGCAGTTTAGGTAAAATATACATGTGCTGTAACATTTTTTTAATTGAAAATGATTTGAAAAACACGTACCCTCTAGCCCTGTTCAAGGAGAAGACTGGGAAGAGCTGTTTGGTGCTTAAGACGATGACAAGGAAAATGATTTTGATGGATTTTAATGAAAATATTCAGAAATATGGTATTGTAGTATTTATTCAAGTGAATTAGGATAGAATATTATTGTAATACAACAGTAGTGACGATGTGGAGGAGGCGGAGGCATAGAGCGGGGACGAGCGGTGACTGGCGGCAGCAGGGACGAGTGGAGATGCCAGCCAGTACATTACGGGTGTACAGTATTAATTGATTTTATAGCTCTTTTTGCATTTTAATATTAAATACTGTACATTACGTTTCAACAAAACTACTGTACTTGTTTCAAATTTAATTAACAGAGATTGATGTTTCAAATGTAATGAACAAAAATTGATGTACAGTATCTATAAATAAACTTTAAAAAAATGAATACTTTGTTTTACATCGTCCTGTGTATACCATACCATGCATTTGGCTACTTTGGGCTTCCTATGATGATGCAAGAGATCTGCCCTGGCAACTGTACCGACACTCACAGCTGGTGGTGCGTCGTTTCCATAGTTTACTGGTAGTTATGGTAAATATTTTTCAACCTAAAGAAACTATTAGCCGTTTAGAGGTCGACCTCCAATTTTTTGCCAAATAATTTGGTCTTAAAAACTCGAACTACACACAGGTATATATGGTAAATAAGGACATGGGGGGCCAGGGGTTTTTCAGGGGGGGGGGGGCAAAAGTACACGGATTTTTAACATTCACGGGTATCTCTCAAACCTAACACCCGCGTATGTTAAGGGCCGACTGTATGTATGTATGTATGTATGTATGTATATATATATATATATATATATATATATATATATATATATATATATATATATATATATATATATATATATATATATATACATATATATATATATATAGATATATACATGTGTAACAAAGCACAAAGCAGGGAACTTCCAATTCAGGGATGGGACACACTTGTAGTCTTCTCTCAATTATTTACTCTAGAAATCACCCGAGAAGGAAGAGGCTGGGACCTAGATCAGACATAACTAGTTATTATACATACAAAACAAGCATCAACTGTTGTCATATGGGTACCACACAGTAGTAGGAATTAAACAATACATAATAAACCCAACACAGGGGGTGGTGTAGACTCACTCCAGGGTGAATGTCTGGAGAGCAACGCTAGAATTAGCCTTATTCTGGCTTACAAACTACCTCCACGAGATCATCACATTCTTCATATAACATTTATTATGCTCAATCTATCAAACACACTCTAACAGAGCAAAGAAATACGTGGGACATACCTGCTACTGGGCCCCGGGATGTAAACAATGCCATGGCGTCTCTCCCCCCCCGGCTGGGATGTATATTCGTTCTAGCGCGGATTCACAAGACAAAATTACGTTTTCCTCCTCGAGGCTTACAAAAATACATATCCATATCAATAATATTCTATATCACAAAATGGTTGTCTCTGGAGTTCCTCATACCACACACACTCCTCCATACAAATGTTTGCCGATGGCGCCAAGTTATTTCGGGAAATTAAGAACCGAGCAGTTGCATTCATCTACAATGCTTTTTTCCTTTTTAACCTCCTCACTACCCTGTATTTGGAAACCACTTTTAATATTTTATTCAGCTAATGCCAGACAATTTTATTCAGCAGAGTGTGGACCCAGTGCACAAGTGGTTAAGGTGACACAATCAGTACAAACCTTCACACCAAGAATAGCTTCCCATTATTACCAGGAACTATATAACACAACATAGAAAATATCAGCTGCTCGTGAGGGTTGTTATAAGTTCCACTCCACTTGCTAAGTAAAAAGTGTGGTTGATAGATCTGTTAAGTACAACCATAGAGTGAAAAAATGTATATGTTACAATACAAAACTAACTGAACCAAAAAAGATAAAGTTAAAGTCTTAAATTATTTATGCCTTAACCACATGAAAAGGTTAAATAAATACACAGTAAACTTACTGCTCCACATGTAACAATGCGATTGGTGCTGGGAGCCCAGTCAATGCCTGTGACACGCAGATCATGACCCTGGAGTGTTTCCTGAAGCTTCCACTCTGATGCAGCTCTGCCATATATATTCACTTCATTGTTGTTGAGACTCAATGCCACTTCTGTAAGAAATACACACACATGCACTGAGGTTGCAAAACTAGAGAAACAAAACAAAACTACAGAGAAGCTAAGTAGCTAAATAAAATCTAAACCTAACAATGAAAAAAAAAATAAAATAAAATTAACTCCACCTACTTTCTGGTACAAACTGGGAGAGATCAGAAGCTTTGAACATGTTATGACCAGAAGAGGAAACCAGTCCTGCTCAGGTATAAAAAAGAGGACTGAACCCCCCCCCAGTGATTATGCTGTATTATGACAGCTGTCTGGCTGAAAACTTAGGTAAAATTGCAGATTACAGCAACCAAAGAATAACCTAATCTAATCTTCCAGAATTCTGGTTTTCAGGCCTTGAACAAAAAAAAATAAATAAAAAAAGTAGTGCCCACAAACTGTGGGCACCACGGGCAATACGAGCGTTACAAGTCCACGGCCTTGCCGGCAGTACACGGGATGCCAAATCCACCAAACATTGGCCATTAAAGTACCTGTAAAAAAGAGAGTGAAGCAACATTGAAGCAAAGAGAAAGGGATGAAAGATTATCAATTAAAGGAGGAGAGTCAATAAGATGAAATGCCTTTGATTCCACCTTATCTAACAGTTGGACAGAAGAAGAGCCACCCTCGATATGAGCACAGTACTCCAAGTTAGGACAAATGAATCTCTTATAAACTGAAGCAACTGCTCAGGAGTAAAGTAGCTACGGCATCTGTACAGCATTCCCAGCTTTCGGAAGGCAGTTTTAGCAATGTTGTGGATGTGTGGCTTCCATGACATATTATAGGTAATGGTGAGACCTAACATATCTATTTTAGAACTTAGCAGAATGATTGCATCCTGAAATGTGATTGGTGGGAGATCATCAAATATTACAAAAACTTCTTCTAGAAAAGTGATACCGATACAACTCAGTTTGAAAATTAGATGGCAATTTACCTGCCAGGCAAGTGCTATTTAACTTCATATAGGTCGGTACTCACGGCTGCGGTCCTCATTCCGGGCACGACAAGCGATGGGCACGAGGCCGAACCGGAACACTTCTGTCATGGCGTATCACTTGGAGCAGGTGTCTGTAACACTGTGTAAAATAAATGGTAAATTTTCACAAATGCACCGGTCTTTGTTCAGATATTAAAAATATGTTTTTTCAATGTTACTCGATGAGTTTCGAACAAATTTAATATTAATTTCAGCCGGAAATCAATAGTTCTTTGGGTAAATCACATAAATAAAAAACCAACAAACTAACAAAACCAAACCTAACCTTAACTAACCTAACACTATTTTTCCGACGAAAATCTGCAATTGACGTAAAACTCTCGCCCAATTATAAGTCTCCTATAGCCAATAAGAAACTCCCACACCACCCCCCATACATGCGCTGTAGATGCTTAAGAATCCAACACGGAGGTAAGGAGCACTGCGCGACGGGCGGTCAGACCTCCGTGAGACGTAAACAACAAATGACAACACTCGTGAATGACCAAATCTAATAATATTGAAAAATTAATATCTCGGTTATCCTTAATTTCCGGCGGAAATGTCACAAAAGAAAAATGTCTTAGATTGTCTAAACATTACGAAAAACATATTAATAACAGTGAGAGAAATACCAGTGCAAGATCGAAAATTCACTAAATAAATTATAAAACTTACACAAGTCATAAATAAAACTATATAAATATATCAGGTTTTAATAGGTTCTAGTAAATGTCACCTAGATTTTAAAATATATCATAATGGTAAGAACATATTGAAAAAATGAAAGAAATTGAACAACACCTGCTGGTTTTAGTCATCTCTTCAAAGAATACCTTTATACCCGTTAAATATATGATTAACTTTAATTTCTTACCGTAAATAAAGTGGCAACCATCTGTATCCATTAACTAAAACAGTATCTACATGGATATTACAGTACAAATATAAATCTTTCACCAATTACATGACCAATGTATATAATTATTATCATAGATATACGAATTATTGGTTAAAGGCGATGAATCATTTACAGTAGGCGGGGCTGTCCCCTCACGTCTTCCGCCATAACTACCACCTACAATAACTTCTTTCATGAAGTTAATTTGTTATATATTATCAAAATACATGGAACAAAAAAAAGAGTTCCTTCTACTTACCTAAATATTGAAGGATATTAGCGGACTCTGGTCAACATCCTCAAGTCCTGACCAAAACAGCTTGTGTCTCAACCTGTTGGCCTGACTTAAAGCACAAAGCAGGGAACTCCCAATTCAGGGATGGGACACACTTGTAGTCTTCTCTCAATTATTTACTCTAGAAATCACCCGAGAAGGAAGAGGCTGGGACCTAGATCAGACATAACTAGTTATTATACTTACAAAACAAGCATCAACTGTTGTCATATGGGTACCACACAGTAGTAGGAATTAAACAATACATAATAAACCCGTGGTGTAGACTCACTCCAGGGTGAATGTCTGGAGAGCAACGCTAGAATTAGCCTTATTCTGGCTTACAAACTACCTCCACGAGATCATCACATTCTTCATATAACATTTATTATACTCAATCTATCAAACACACTCTAACAGAGCAAAGAAATACGTGGGACATACCTGCTACTGGGCCCCGGGATGTAAACAACGCCATGGCGTCTCTCCCCCCCCATATTCGTTCTAGAGCGGATTCACAAAACATTTTACGTTTTCCTCCTCGAAGCTTACAAAAATACATATCCATATCAGTTATTTCGGGAAATTAAGAACCGAGCATTTGCATTCATCTACAATGCTTTTTTCCTTTTTAACCTCCTCACTACCCTGTATTTGGAAACCACTTTTAATATTTTATTCAGCTAATGCCAGACAATTTTATTCAGCAGAGTGTGGACCCAGTGCACAAGTGGTTACTTTTACTTTTTTCTTTACTTTTATCCTCTTCGCCACTGATCGGCTTGTTAGCCGCTTGGGCGATCGGTCACGTCTCTTTTCCTTTATATTCTTCACCAAAAGGTCGGCTCGCAAGCCGCCCGGGCGATCGGTCACGTCTCTGTCACGCACTGTTGGCAAATACTGGGCATGCACCGGCTCCTGAATGTACCTGAACCCGCTCCAGTGTTGGTCAAGTCTTCTCTTGAAAGAGCTCACACTCGGTGCCGTCACAACACTTTCTGGTAGATTGTTCCAAGAGTTTACAACCCTCACTCCGAAAAAGTTTGCCCTCACGGTTTTCCGGACTTGCGGCTTCTTCAATCTTGAGCTATGACCCCTTGTGGGGCGAGCGTCCGCAAGCTCCAAGTAAGGACACTCAACTGAGTAGTGCCCCCTGAGATGCTTATAAACCTCAACTAGGTCCCCCCTTGCCCGTCTGTAGTATAAGCTAGGCAAGTTCAGGCGCTCCAATCTCTCAGGGTAGCTGAGGTGCCGAAGTGCAGGCACCAGTTTGGTGGACCTCCTTTGAACATTTTCAACCAACTGACAGTCCCTAGCATATCTCGGGGACCAGATGGGGAAGCACTTCACTCCTGAAGATCGTCACGAGGGACGGACCGTCTAGATATCTGAACGACCTTCTTATAAGACCCAATAACTTATTTGCCTGATTTACCTTCTTCTCACAATGGCCGAGAACTTCAGCTCATTGTCAACATACACACCTAGGTCCTTCTCACACACAGTCTCAACTAGTACATTTTCTTCATCCCGTTGGGACATAAGATACGCCTCCTTACCGTTGGTACGCCCCAGGTGCATCCTCTTGCACTTCGTGACATTGAATCTCAGCAGCCATTCCTTCGACCATTCCTGGAGCCCACAGAAGTCCTTCTGCAGCTCTTCACAGTCCGCTTGGTTCTTAATTTCCCGAAATAACTTGCCATCATCGGCAAACATTTGTATGGAGGAGTGTACAACGTCAGGTATATCATTTATGAAACAAACAAACAACAGCGGGCCCAATACACTACCCTGCGGTACCCCACTTGTTACAGGTACAGATGACGATTTCGTGCCATTAATCACCACACACTGCTTGCGGTCATGTAGAAAGTCTTCTATCCACGCTAGGACACTTAAATACTTCTATCTTATCTCCCCGCACTCTTCGTCTTTCTAGGGAATGCAAGTTTAGTTTATTTAACCTATCTTGATATGAAAGGTTTCTAAGTCCCGGAATCATTTTCGTCATTCTTCGCTGCACCGACTTCAGTGAATTGATATCCATTCTATAATAAGGGCACCAGAACTGAACCGCATAATGGAGGTGCGGCCGGACTAGCGCAAGATATAGTTGCAATAAGACCTCAGCACTCTTATTACTTACACTTCTAGATATAAAACCTAATACTCTGTTTGTAATGTCCCTTGTTTCATAAACATAAGAATTATATAAATGGGTTAATTACATTTGA
The DNA here is from genome assembly GCF_018991925.1 of Homarus americanus. NCBI lineage: Eukaryota > Metazoa > Arthropoda > Malacostraca > Decapoda > Nephropidae > Homarus > Homarus americanus. Next base: position 905,245 of record NW_024712526.1, read on the forward strand.
TTTATATACTGATTCATCCCCTGTAACTTTCCACTGGCTATGAGGTGACATGTTCAATGCACGTGTTAAGGTGTGCCCACGGGAAGCTGTGTCATACTATGCAGAGTAAAGGCATAAAGTAGCCGGCTCCTGGCCACCTAAAGCGGGCAGTAGCTTGATATCCTTGACTAGAGGAAGACGTTATTTGAGAGCCGCAGAGGATGGCTCCGTCTTCCCTCGAGGGAGGACGACACGTCTATTCTGTTCTCCCTTGATGGGTCACTACTCAGAGTCTCACTCACAAACTTACATCGAACGGACGTTGATTCACGTCTATTTACATAGACGCCGTCCTTTCTTATCACACTCATAAATAGTGGAACTTACGGTTGATCTACACTCAGGAATTATACAAATAATACTTTTTAATAAAAGAAGAAACTTCAATTGGGTTTCGTTACTAAGCCTAATAATAATAGACATGAACCAACCTGGTTAACTTTGATCTTAACCAGCCGGTTCATGTTTGCGTTATTTCGAACATTAATGCATTGTTTTCTAGGCCGAAGGTCCGTGCTTACAAGTACCCCTAAGTCTCTTTCACAAGTCGACTTCTCTAGGTTGATGTTGCTAAGGCTGTATATATTGACAGTATTTGTTCTTCCAATATAAAGTACGCTGCACTTGCTGGTGTTGAATTTCACTTGCCATTTTATTGACCACTCCTGCAGTTTATTTAAATCCTCCGGTAGTGCATTTGCATCCTTCCCTGATTTAATCTGGCGCCCTATTTTGGTGTCATCCGCAAACTTACTTATGTCACTGCTGATCCGAGTGTCTAGATCGTTTATGTAGATTATGAACAAGAGTGGGCCCAGTACTGACCCCTGGGGAACCCCACTGGTTACACAGCCCCACTCAGATTTAACACCATCTACGCTGACCCTCTGTGTTCTATCAGTAAGCCACGATTTTATCCAATTTAAAACTTTCCCCTCGATACCATGAGCCTTAACTTTTCTCAGAAACCTCTGATGCGGTACTCTGTCAAACGCTTTGCTAATGTCTAAATAAATAACATCGTAATTTTTCGTCATTATCTACTACCTCGAAGACTTTCCTAAAAAAAAAGTCTGCTGATTTTTAGACAAGATTTTCCCTTTGTAAACCCTTGTTGAGAATCGTAGATTAATTTGTTTTTTTCTAAATGCGATCGGATATTATTTGCTATAATTGATTCAAGAAATTTCCCCACTATTGACGTCAAACTAATCGGCCAGTAATTTGACACTGATGTTCTGTCACACTTTTTGAATATGGGTACTACATTTGCCTGTTTCCACAAGTCTGGCACAACTCACGTGTCTAATGATTTTGTAAATAAATTTACGAGGGGTCCGCTAATCTGTTCCTTACACTCTTTCAAAACTCGAGGGAAAATTTCATCCGGCCCTGGGGATTTTGTCTTCTTTAATTTATTTATCTTCTTAAGAACATCCTCTTTTCTGATAGTGATATTCTTTAATTTCTCTTCTTCATTTCCCTAAATATCAGTGAGTATCTTGCGAAGGTCACAAATATTTTTTCCCAACACAGTAAATACGGTGATAATGGAAAGTAAACTATTTATTTGACCATTATACTTCACTTGACTATGTAATAATTTATAGCACAAAAGTATATTATTCTACTTGTCGAAAATATCACCTTTACACTGGTGATTGGAGGTTGGCAAGTGAGTTACCTACCACCACCACAGACACTTCCCCACCACCACCACTAGACACTTCCACCACCACCACTCACCGCCACCACCACTATAAACTCTTCCCACACCGCCACCACCACAGACACTTCCCCACCACCACCATTCCTCCACAGTGACCAACTGATGTACTCAAGATGGATCTGATTGTTCCTGGCTACAATATTTGACTGTCAGGTGAACAAGGTAACACCGCCTCTTACACTGGGATTTAAAACGCTCATAGAAATCGTGTTTGGTTTAAACAAGATAAAATTATGAAATCACGAAGATATGGCAGCAGCCCATCTTATATCACCTGAAGATTAACTACCCTAACACCCCCCCACCAAAAGTGGCACTTCTGTGTATAACAAGTAAAATCTGATTGGGTGCCTAATCTTCACGTGATGGCTAATGTCGAGCTGAGTTTGGCTGCGCTGAGTGGTTAGTTGCTTATATTGTTACATACGTTTTAGCCTAAAAGTGCTGTTTACATTTTGTTCCCGACAATCATAGACCACTTAGAACACTTATGAATACACCAATGAAGACTGAAGGCATAATGTACACAGTTGAGACATCTCTATTACGCCGACTGGGAACAACCACTTATAAGGTTTGATCATGGACACGATTAGGTGTTAATCTAATGTTCATAATCCTCTAAAGCCGTGTTAAAGGACTCCGTATAAATGCTAAACCGGATAATGGTCTAGGGGAGAAGGTCGGGTTAATCAGCGTGGGTGGTCGCCTTGTTCTGGTACCTAACCTTAAACTCCTACAACCAAATCACGTTGAAATGGATTTCTACCCCAGTGAAGCTGTCAAGATCATTCAGTATAATTAAGTCCCAGTCATCAACATTTCTATACAATTAATGGGCTATCGAATTGACGTAGATTGGAGAGAGAAATAAGTTGTAAGGGAAATATACACAGCGACATACCTTATATTTTTCAACACCAACACACACATGATGGCGTCTGTATTTTATAATCCTTGACAACTGGATGTATTAATTTAGGAGCATTTTGTAAACGTTAACTTCCGTCACACATCCACTAATCGCCTCGATCGTCTCACTACTGGCCGGCTCCCTCCCTCCACGTCTGGCTGTCCCTGGTCTAAAGTTCATCCACATCTCCACCACACACTGAACCATCTCCAGTACGAACATACGCTCTTGTGGTGTTGAAGCACATGATATAAAGCGTCACTTGCGAACCTTAGTAATAACACTTAATCGGATGGCTGGCGTGGCCATATTTGTTTTGCTTAATTTGACACCATAAGAAAGTACTGATACCTTCCAAAGTGACAACTGAGAGCTCGACTCCCAGACACTGAACCACCCGATCGAAACTTCTATCTAACCGACGCTCTTGTAATGATAAGGACCGGATATTCCATGTAAATGTTCACGAACAGAAACACTGAGTTGCTTCTGCAGGAAATAATGGGAAACGTTTTTTATTCAACTGATCTACAAAAATCACAGATGGTTCAGAGAAATGTTGCTCCAAGCTCGACTTCTGATTCACCGCTTCGTTTGTGGTGCCCAGCCACTCAGAACTCTCGATACAGATTCAGCGCTTCCTTTGTGGTGACCAGCCACTCAGAACTCTCGATACAGATTCAGCGCTTCCTTTGTGGTGACCAGCCACTCAGAATTCATGATACAAACGACAAGTTGACATATTCCCATAGGTAGAGGTTCTGCATGATGAATACATTCTGAATAAATTACACGTAATGTCATGTAGATAATCAGAATTTATTGCATATGCCAAACAAAGATTTTTATTTGGTATAGTACGATATATTTATTTTTATGAGAAAATCTACAAAATGGCGTAAACGAACTGAAATAACCACTAATTTCTACCAACTGACACTGCTGGTAGTCAAGGCGGGCGGGGGAGAGGGCTCAGGGGTGGTAATGTGTGGTGTGTGTGATGATAGATGATGATGATGATGATGAATGAGGATGATGAGGGTGAATGATGACGATAATGATGGCGCATATGTGATGACGACGATGATGAATGATGATAAATAATGAATGATGACGATAATGATGGCGTAAATGTGATGACGACGATGATGATGAATGATGATAAATAATGAAAGATGATAATGATAGTGATGATGAATAATGATGATGATTGATGCTGCTGAATGATCCCCATTTATTATAAGACAATTCATCATCACTACACACACACACACTTGGTTTGATTTACAGGGGTGAGGTTAGGTTAGGTTTCATTTCACCCCACTTTATGGCTTCGTCCCCGTGCAATAATAATCAACCTCAGAGTTCCTCATTTACTATTTATGAATGTTCAGTCATACTAATTCCCTCAGTGGCAAACCTCTGGATGAAAGGCTAAATATAAAATGATAATACACGCGTAGTTCCTAATGGCGTGGTTGCTAGTGGCGTAGTTACTAAGGGCGTATCCAAAGGCTGAGTATTTTTTTTTACCATATATAAGAACACCTGGTATCGGGACACAAGCCATCTGGGTGGTTAGTTTATCCAATGTTGGTGCAGGCGAAAACCGGAAATCGTGCTACGTCAGACATACATTTAAACCAGAGGCGATTCGAACCCTGGACTTGTGAGAGAGAAATACGCACGTTACGATATACAACCCAAGATCTAAGTGAACCCCTGCTGTTGGTTCGTCTCCTTCTCCCTGGCTGGATTTTCAACCTGAAGTGATTGCCCTCGGTGGACCGTTCCCGAAATCTCACGTGAACCCTGTTATTCTCTGCAAATACCACCTCTACAGGATCGCCCACTGGTCCCCAGGTAGGGTCGTCCTCTACAGGTCGGGCCGGGGCTGGTGTTTACATCTCCCTTCCTGATGCCCCTGAGCCTATCAAACTGTCTCTCAGAGTTTCTGACGGGGCATCCTCCACTCAGGCTGAACTAATAGCCCTCCTTGCTGCCCTTCTCGCTGAGGAAGAAGCAGATGGTTTCTGCCCCTTGCTTGTCTGCTGCGATTCCAGGTTTGCTCTCGACGGGATCGCATTTGGATCAGGGGAAAATAAGGACCTCATCCTCCGAATACAAGGGTTAACATTCACACTTCAGGATGCAGGCAGTCCTGTGATATTCCTATGGATACCCAGTCATGTCGGTATCTTGGGAAATGAGGCCGCAAATGGCCTTGCCAAGACTGGCTGCAACAAGGCCACACCTGACTACGTTGTTCCTCGAACACTTTTACAGCTTGGGACCCAGATTCGCTACAAACAGAGATAAGCTCGGGAAGCAGCCATCCCCCTGGACTCCCCGCCCACCTGGTACGATGTTCTCCGTAATCTTCCTGACCTCTCGTATGTCTATGGGAAAGGGTCGCAGAAAAGAGACGTGATTGCTGCCCGTATCATCATTGGATATGACTTTGCTTGGGAGATTGGTATCCCCGCATCCCCTGAGCAACGCTCTTGTGCATTATGCAGAAGACCCGACAGCCGCACCCTTATCCACTACCTCCTCAGATGTCTCCACACACAACGCTTCCGTGACCCCTTCTGGACCACCACTCCACGACCCCCTGACGGAGACACGATGATCCTCCCCATACTGGCCAGATATTATGTAAATAACATTGATTATGTGTTAAGGGAATATCCTCCTTTCCTTAGGCTTTAGTAAGCCCCTTTATAATATTTATACTGTATATACTTGTCACACTTGCCAGATGCTTCTGGTGTTATTGTACAGGGGTACCTAGTGACAGCACTAGGATCCCGCTTCCTCTATCAAGGAATAAACAATAAAAAAATTAATTGAATTGATCCAAGTGACCCGCTAGGTATTTACACTCTCAAGGACAAATAATTATATTGGAAATGTTGGTTAGTGATCCCATTACATAATTTACTTCATAACCAAGCGATAACCCTTATGTATGTATGTATGATTTTTACTCAATAAATTCATACAAAATCAAGGTCCCAGTACAGGTGGATAAGTACCCCGCACTGCAACAACAATATACCGATACTAATTCTAGGATTTTATTCATATATCCACATATTAGCTTAGGTTAATAGCCATCTTAACAGCAGTATTATCTGTCTATCCACCTGCTAACTTTGGTTAATAGCCATCTTATTAGCAGCACTATCTATCTATCCACATACTAGCTTAGGTTAATAGCCATCCTAATAGCAGTATTTTCTGTCCGAGCCACGGCATCCACAACTCCTGTACACACTGCGGAGAGCTTCACTACCGCCTCCTCCTCCCTGGACCCCACAGTACAACAACACAACTTGTTATCACCTTACCTTCACTCAACTGCTAATAACCACAACGTAGAGTCCTGGAAGTCCTCACGACGCCACAAACACGAGGTAATCCACAAACAGCAAACGTAAAACATGGAAATAGTGATCAAATACTGTATGACCACACACACACACACATGTTGCCTCCACCACTGCCGTACCTCTAATAATCACTGGCGAGTGGAGAACCCGAGGTGCTTCGATTCCTTAATTCATTGGTTCGCTTTACTGAGTCAACGATCCGCTCTTACGTCACAAACTAGCCCACAACCAAACAAGCAGTTGGCTTCCACGGTTAGCATAAGCGTTATACTTCCATTATTTTTTTTTATTATTATTACTATTATTCTTATTAACATTACTATTATTATTATTATAAATATTATTATTATTATTATTATTATTATTTGGGGTTTTAGGCCCTGAGACGTGAGTTAATGTTCGACTGATGACTCGCTCTTTGCTCATGAAAAATATCAAAATCATCAAATATTAATTTATTTTTCTTTCTAGGGTGTGTGGATGGGAGGGACAGTGTGGATGGGAGGAAGGGTGTGTGGTTGGAGGTAGGGTACGTGGATGGGAGGAAGGGTGTGTGGTTGGATTTAGGGTGTGTGGATGGGAGGGAGAGTGTGTGGATGGGAGGGAGAGTGTGTGGATGCGGGGAAGCGTTTGTTATTTATTTTAGATTGTTTGGCTATCTGAGGCTGGGTTGAGGTTTACGGCTGACTAGCTGAAGTGAACGGCTGGCTGGCTTAGGTGAATGGCTGGCTGGCTGAGGTGAATGGCTGGCTGGGCTGAGGCAAATATCTGGCTGGCCAAGAACCCCACGAAACACATCCTCAATGCCAGACAGGCTGCATGTCGTCATTGGCAAGTACTGGGCAAGAACTGGCTCCAGAATGTATCTGCACCGGCGCCAATGTTGGTCAAATCTGGTCTTGAATGAGCTCACTCTCGGTGCTGTCACACTCTCTGGCAGTGTGCCAAGAGTTTACAAACTCAGAAAAAGTTTGCCTTGACAATTTTCCGAACTTGTGGCTTCTTCAACCATAAGCTGTGACCACCCGCCCAGCTAGGCTAGTGGTGCACGTCCTCCAGCTCCAGGTATGAACCCTCGAGTGAGTAATGCCCTCTGAGTTGTTTATAAACTTCAATTAAGTCGCCCCTTAACTACCTGTAGTATAAGCTAGGCAATTCCTGTAGGGGGAGGGATATAAATTTGCCCCACTTAAGAGTTTGATAAAAAACAAAAAAATATGAAGGACTATGAGTGTATTGTACGTGGATATTAAAGATTCACATGGTATACTGTGCGGGTAAACTGAGAATATGAACAAGTACTGTGTGTAATTGTACTGTACTATCGTGCACCAAAATCGTGTCCACTACCCAGCCACAGTGAATGTTCGAATTGCCCTGAGTCTGAAGTTTCGAAACACCTGGGGGAAATGCTATGGTCGGCCAACAGATGTCGCCCACTGTAGTGTGTGGGGGGGGGGAGAAAATAGAGGAGGTGTGGGCTGGATGAGAGGCAGGTTTATTTATTATTTATACCAACATAATTTCAAGCTGCCTTTTTAACTACGTTTTGTCTTACAGTTGTTCCTTTATGGTTACGAATTCATGGAACAGGTGCAGTGCCCTGGGTGCTTATTGCCGCTCAGGTCACAATGATACTTTAAAGAATGGAATATATTAAGGATAAAAGTGAAATATGCAAGGATCAGGGTGAAGGGCCTTGGTCAGCTAGTTTTACTCAGCGACCAGTCACAATTTTGTTGTTATTCCGACAAAAAAATTATGGTAATATTTATTTATATTCCACCCATCCTTTGCTTAATAAATATTTGTGATAATATGCAATATTATATAATTATATACTTATGTTAAAAAGAGTGGAGTGAAAAAGTTATCAGTATTGTAAAATAGTATTCAGACTTAATCTAGGTGACTGTTCCAATTCTTCCAAGTTCCAGTGTTTAAACACCCCACCACAATATGCAAGCTTCATATATTTTGGAGTGTGCTCAGTTACCGTTAATATTGTGTGCAGAACATCATGAGCATTTCAATGATGGTAGCAATTGTAACTATATAATTATATTGTGTTATGAGACAACACATTCCACGACGTGTCATACAGATCATTGTACACCACACAATACATAACTTGTGGCTGTTAAGTTACTTTGTTATGAATTTTCATGCGATATAGATTAAGACAACATTAAGAACACGGATTTAAGATAACACTGTAGGTGAGTTAATATATATTAATTGTATTTACAAACAATACTAAAATCCAAACAATACACCAATACACACATCTTAGTATTTGGTCCAGCCATCCATTGCATTGCTCCCCAATATCCCAATCACGTTTCATCATGGCCCAAATATGTTCAATCGGATTAATATCACATCCTAGTGTTGGCCATTCGATGACCTCAATTTCAGGGTGATCCTGGAGGTAGTCTTTCACTATGTTGCTGGTATGAATGGGACTGTTGTCATGAACCAGCCTGATAGTGTGGGGGCTGGAACTGCCATAGGAATTTGCATTTGCTCCAGGATGTCTACATACTGCTCACCAGTGAAACGGCCATTGATCTTGACCAGTTCACCTGGCCCATGTGCCCACATCCACCCCCAGAATGACACTGACACCCTACCAATCACTGCGCGATGTTGAATGTGTTTCTCATGGTAGTGTGTGTTGGGGGCCGCCAGCACTGCCTTGCTGTTTCATCGGTAAATATAATGGTTCTCCAGTATTCTTCTCTATGTGGAAGGTGTTCCAATGCAAAGCCGAGTCGACACTCCTTGTGAGTAGGTGTTAGCCACCCTTTGTGAGCTGGAATATGGCAGTCGATCCCGGCTTCATGAAGTCGGCATCTCGTCGTCATGTGATGGCAGTTGAGGCCCAGATTTCTTGTATGCTCCACTGATGTTCGCATTGGATATGCTGTTGCAGCTGCCACGATCATGGCGTCCATCCTTGCCGACGTTACTCGTGGCCTCCCGCTTCGAGGTTTCGTCTCCACTAAGCCCTCTTCCTCCCACCGGCAGATCCACCTCCTAATAATCTTGGTGCTCCTCCCCACTTCGAGAGCAATGTTCGGCATAGTTGCCCCGGCTCTCCACATCCCGATGATTTGGCCTCGCTCAGCAACCACTGCTGACGAATTTGCTCGTCCTGCAGGCATATCTGAAATGGCAGAGTAATATTATGTTGTGGTAACTGATGCAGGCTTTTATATACTAGAGTAAATTAATGGTATTAGTAACACCTAGGCTAAGTATTATTACTCTGACATTACGTTTTGGTAAATCTTTTTGGATCGACTGCCCAAAATACCCTTCCTATTACATGTATTCATAGTGAACAGCAAGTGGATCCTCCCCCCCCCCCAAACCTCCACCACCACCCCTGCGACTGTAGAGTGAACATTCGCCGTTAATTTCATCATCAAGATTTAGTTTAACCAGACTCACTGACACCCATTTGTGTCTCTCCTAGGGCTGGCCAGAGGGATTAGTTAACATATATTTGTGTTTTTATAATTTAGATTTACAGATTGCCCACGAGAGGGCTAGTTTATTGGGCACCCCGTTACATCCTGTGCAAGGTGAAGCGCAGAAGCGTTTACAGTGCCCAACTGGGAAGCATGCTCAGTTTAGTGTTATATTGTTTGGAGGAGATTACAGTATTTCAAAAAGGTCAAAACTGAACTTAGGGAAAATTTTGGGGTCTCTGCTAAAATATCTTGCATTGTAGGGTTAGTGAAGCACATTGTTCGATACCGATTATAAGTAGGGCATTCAATGAGAATATGTTGGACTGTTATGTGTTCGGCAGTTGGAGCATTAGGGGAAGACACGAGTTGGCCATGCGTGAATCGCGTATGCCCAATTCTTAGACGATTTAGAATAGTTTTGTGATGT
>NW_024712526.1:915326-1005326 GCF_018991925.1 Homarus americanus
GCGTGGTCAGCGGCTGAAGCGAATAATTGAGTCACCTCCAGTGAGCCCCTTGGGTTCTTGTAGATGTTGTGGACAGTTATATCCCGTTCTTGGAGGGTTATTTTGACGGCCTGTGTCTTAATGGTTTCCCCACATGGCAAATGCTGCATGACCTCGGAGGAGGGTATGCTTGACTTGACCAAAATCATACATCCTCTTGTCGACACCTGCATGAAATGCCTCCTGTATGTCTTGTAGCCACTGAATTTGAAACAGTGGTGTTCTTGGAGGAGTGTTTCTTGTAGCAGTATAATGTCACGCTTGTCCTTGGCTGCTGCTTCTTGCAGGAGGTGTTTCTTGTTTTTGATGCCCTGAGCATTCCATGAAAGGAAGTTCAGGGTGCTGATGTTTTCCACCACTGTTTCATCGGGGACTTCTGGTGGTCCTCAATGGATATGTTCAGGTCTGATTTCGTCTGCATCAGGTTCATATCTTCTTGTTCTGTGGTGCTTTTTGCCTTCTGGGCCGTGGTTTGGTTCAGGGGAGCTGAAACGTCCAGTTTCTTTCTGGGAGCTGACGGTATCTTTGGTTCCCTGGTGGCCTTTTCGGTGTAGAGTGTACCTCGGCTGTCACTCGTATGGGGACCAGGCAGCCCGTGTCTGCTTATATATGCCTCGTCAGATGCTTCTCAAAAATCCTAGAATCACCCAGAGACGCCTGGGAGATTCTAGAACGTTCTACTCTGATCGAGGCTTAAATAAGTAAATCAGCACTCAAATGGTGCAATACATTCTAGAATATTCATACATAATGTTACGACCCTAGGCCTCTTAGGTTGTAACAAAATCACAAATTCAACTTCTCTTTGTATTATAGGTCCAAGGAATGGATCCCACCAAAATCATCACCTCATTACTATGGGGTATATTGAAATTCACGGAGTAAATTTAATTACAGAATATATTAACAAACAAACAATAAAATAAATATATCAGTTATGTCCAAAATAAATAAATGCAAATTAAATCTGATCAAGTAAGTGACTCAACCGAGTAACAAAATAATGAACATAAAAGTAAAAATTAAACACTTATTTAGCTTAGTGACTACATGAAAAACGTGGTATATCCACCACACGGGCAAACCTTGTAAATAAGTAAGTTATTTTTCGTGGAACTCTAAAATATGATTAACAACAATCTTACACAAATAATATACTTGGCGTTCTAAAAGTCGAGCAAGGTTTACACGTTATACCACTAGAAATATATTGTACAATAGGAAAGGAGATACTCTGTACTCAACTTATCACTGCCGGCCCAATACTAGCGTCACGCGGCTTGGGAAGTAAACAAAGCGAGCAGAAATGACATCACAAACAAAAGACGTTCACGTTGCGAATCCACAATCAACAATGGAACTCTCACTCGTAACACATAATTAATACATCAATATATACACGAAAATTTCACTAAATTTGCCAAAATAGCTGCTGCATTTAACAGAAAACAATAAAAACACCTAGATTACAAAATTATAATACGAAATAATGCCTTGGCAAAACAATATCATCAAAATACACTAAAAAAAGATAATTTTACAAAGTATAAAACCAATGCATGTGATACAGTAAAGATTATGTCATGTTCACTAGGCCAGACATTCAGTTATATCGTAGCTTTTTTAGTTTAACAAATTTATTGACAAAGCTTGTAGTACAGTTTGCCTAGTCTAAGTAATTCAGTCAGGTCTTGACACTGAGGGTGGTATCACTTCTCACTGCCACGCAGGACAGAGGTTCATACACAAAGAAATACAACATATTCATTAACAGCTATATATATATAGAGGTCAGATTCATGTGGGTAATGTCACTGTTCACTGCCATGCAGGACAGAGGTTCGTACACAAAGAAATACATCATATTCATTAGCAGTATATATAGGACAGTGGTTCACATACATTGGACGTAATATTCTAATCGAAGACTAATCAGTGTGGGCTATCAAATTTGGGATAAACAGCAAGAATGTCCTCAAGCACCCCCGATTCAATGTAATAATTACAAAGTTCAAGATACAATAAGTCAGGTGGCCTGAAGTCTTTGACAGTGTCACATTCAATATTATAGTGTTCAGGTGTATGCTTTAAAGGTTTATCACAAAGTTTACATGCTGAGTGTTCCGGTAAGGGTACAGCGTTACTAACCTGCCAGATGTGTCTGTATCCTAGCCTAATTCTGGCTATATCATAGCAGCAAAATTTAAGTTCAGCAAGTATGTCCAACAAAATGCAAATAAGAAAAGTTAAAGTGGTAAATTTAGCAGATATCACAGTAGAATTTCAGTTTCACAAATATATTATTGCTTAAATTAACGATTCATTCACTCATTAATATTATTACTATACATTTTATCCTTTTTTGTTGTGTGGCGGCTGAGATAAGTTTGTTGTTGTTTACATTAGCGTAAGACTTCCCGCCACAACTGTGCTGAGGCTACTGGGCACTAATATGAATCAACCTGCTTGTACTTGGAGTTACTTATTTCAAATTTACAAGTAATGGTAAAAATGGTAGACATATCTCCCTTTCCCTATACTGTACAGTATATCTACATATCAGTCGTTTTTAGAGCCCACTATAGTACTGTGCCCAAAGATTACTGAATTTAAGACTAGATGTGTGCTGCTAAAGTGTTCCAGTATATTATTGTCGGATTATATTCTTAATAGTTAGTACATATTTACGTCTAATACTACAATAACACAAAACTAATTTGTACACTTGAGATAGTCCTTACTTAACTGATTTGTACTGTTGCAAAACAAGTTTGCTGAAGAACTAGTACATTGCGTCCCTAATTTTACTGACATGGTCGGTCAAATTGGTCCTTATGCTATATATATATATATATATATATATATATATATATATATATATATATATATATATATAGTGATGGGGTGTCAGACCACAGCTACATCTCAGAAACAGTCCAGACCTGACCCGACATAAGTGAAGGGTAACCCTCGCGGCTGCCCAAGGTAAATCAACCAGGCTCCTCCACATGTCACACGGCCCCAACAAATGTAAGACACACATTGAGAGGAGCCACCTGCCGGTCCTTCCCCAATTTACACAAGAGACCTACAGTACATCCCAGACAAGGCCCAGACCTATCCTCACATTAACCAGGTAAAATGTAACCCTCGAGCCCAAGTCAAGGGGCCACAAATCAACCAGAGCCTCTCATGTCACATGGCCCCACCAACGATGTTAACAGGCAAGCATTCATCTGAAGATTTCTCCAGAATATACAACAACTTATAGTCTCAGAAAAGTCAGACCTGACCCTACATTAGCGAGGGCAAATGTAAGGAGACCTCTGCCGCCCCCTTGATCAGCTCAACCTGACGGCTGGTCTTCCAATATATAGGACGTCCTAGTCCTCCTCACGAGTGTGTCTTTAACCAGGAAGGGCCAGCAACTACGTCCCCAGTCCTGCTCGTAGCCCTCAGGGGAGCAGCGAGGGGAGTCAGGAGAGACAGAGTCGGGAGAGAGAGACACACAGGGATCGGAGGAGGAGGTCCCACAGCCCAGTCCCGCTCATGGGAGAGGAGTCTCACAACTCCCTCCGTGTCCCAGCTAAGCAGTCGCCCTCCGACACCAGTGTCCCAGCTAAGCAGTCGCCCTCCCGACACCAGTGTTCCAGCTAAGCAGTTCCTGCTAGGCCTCCCTAGGTCACGTGAGTGTTTGTCAGAGCTTTCCATGGGATGAGTTACTTACGTGGGAAGTGTATTCATTTCATGTTCGTGTCCGAGAATCAGTGTCTAGTAACGTAATATGATGTCCAAGTAACGTAAATATAGTGTCCTAGTAACTTCAATAGAAGGTGTTATTAATGTGTCCATGTCATGTTCGTAATTAATAGAGTTGTAACGAAGCGGTGTTTGAGAAGTCGCCCTTAAGACGTAATAGATGTTCGACATATGAGATAAGAAGAGTGTATTGACACAGGAAAGTACCTAACACGGCCACGCTACCAAAATCTTTCCTCTTTTTATACTCTTACTAATATTATATATATATATATATATATATATATATATATATATATATATATAAATATTTTCATAAGATCTATATATATATATATATATATATTGGCTTTCTACACTCATCATCAGTTAACAATCACCTAAATTCTGAGTGGCTTGGTAGTGCTCTTCTTGATACCTTAAGAGTCCTTCATGTACAGGTCACTTCTAATAGATGTTGGTACAGCTGAGGGGCATAGTTGATTTGATGTTTTTGGAGGAGAAAGGGAGCTGGGTGGCGTTCAGATAGGGTGAACTGGTCACGTTGATTTGGTTGTACTGGATGGGCGGTGGGTGGGTGAGAGTGCTGGGTTGGTGTATGGACGCTGGTACTCATAGGGAGCTGGACTTCTAATAGCCGCATAGAAAACTTACCGTGGGACTTCACGTCTATCATTTGCTGAAGAACAAGATTTTATAGTAAACCATGTTTGTTTGTTTTTCATCAATAAGCATGTACATAAGTGCATGCAGATGGTGTGTGTATGTGTATGTTTGTTCATAAATGAGCAGGTTTCCTGGTGTCAAGATTGAAGTACGTATTAAGCCTTTAACAGATATCATGGTATATTAACATACTTGATGTAACCGCCCAATGAGCGACTGTGAATAATGAGACCCCTAGCACGAAGGACCCGATTGTTCTTTATTCGGTCAAATCTGCAGACAAATTATACATGTTACGTATGAGATAATTAATTCACTCGTACGTTCCTTCACTATTAACAACTACATATAATATATTTGAGTAGAGGCGGTGATAAACCATATAAACCTTACGTGTTTCGGGTCTAATGGTGGACTTATTAGCTCCTGACTTGATAGCTCATTGGATGGCTAGAGACTAGTCGAGCTAGTCAACCAGAGGGAGGGCCATCTTTTTCATATTTAACACCTCAGCAAAGCTCGTTGTCAACACCCCCTCTGTCTTCCTGTCTCTCCTCTTAGTTTATCCTACTGTGGCGGTAACACTCCTGTTGAGCTTGCTCGAAACCCAGTGTCTGCCGGGAGTCTCACCTCCGACTCCTCCAATAGGCAGAGCTTTGTCACTGGACGTATTAACACTGAGTCCTTCATCTTCGCTTCGTTTATGGCTTCGTCAGGATCTGGATTGGACTGCAAGTTCCATTCTCTAGATCCCACATGATTCCCAATGCTCGCTCAGCTGGAGTCTGTCATCCTTCAAAAGTACTTCTTTCACTTCCATGGCTCTTTCCGTTTGTGGGACTGCTCTGAGGACCCCTTTGTGGTTTGGATCCATTTTGTAAGTCTGAATATATATATATATATATATATATATATATATATATATATATATATATATATATGCCATACTTCATAGACTTAAATTTTATTTTAAACACCAATACAGTTTCGGCTCATCACGAGCCCTTCTCAATTGGTAATGAAAGAGACAGAATATTACACAATATACACACGTGGAGGCTGACTGACCCAAGCTGTCTGTCAACTGGGGATAATCTTCTGACCCAACCTTGGCCTGAACCAACCCTTCTTACCTGGGGATTAAATTACCCCATTTTCCTAACTTTCGCTGCATCAAACTCTGCTATTAAATCTTGATATTCCAAACTTTCTGCGAGTTCCTTTTCGATGGAGAGCATAGCCAATGCATTCAATCTCTCTTGAGACATAGTTGTTCTTAGATAGTTTTTTATTAATTTCAGCTTGGAAAAACTCCGCTCCCCTGATGCCACTGTGACTGGAACTGTCAATAAAATCCTATATGCTATTTCTGCCTTAGGGAAGGAACCATTTAGAGACTTGAGAATCTGAAGGACTTGAAGTGCACTGTTTGTTTCTTGAGGATTAAGTTCTTGGAATACTAGAAGCTCTGAGAAAAGGTCTGCACAATCAATATCGTGAGAATTTTCAACGCTCAATGAATTATCCAAAGCTATACATCGCTCTTTCATGATGTAGTCTTCTTTCATATCTCGAAGTTTATCCAAGTCATACAGGAGACCGAAGTGAGTGTCATACTCTTGCAGCTGCTTGAATCTTCTTGTCAGTGACATTATTGCCTGATCAATGATAACAAGAAAGTAATTTCTTTCAAATGCTTTCTCAGCCGAGTTTTCTGAATTATTCTCACCTATTTCTTGTTGTCCTTTTCTTTTCACTCGTCAATTTTTTAATATAAGCCAACGTCTTTCAGATGTTTCTCCATTTGGTAATTTTCTCATGTAAAAGTTTTCTGAGAAGTGCCGATTTTCACTATTTTTAGGAAAAAGTATAATTTTAACTAGTAACTTTCACAGGTCCATTTCCTACCAAGTAGTTCATTGTTCTACTGTCCAGAAGCTGTGGCCAGTTGGCTGGATCACATAAATCATCTTCAGTATCACGGTTATGGTCTGAGCTGTCCATCTTTAAAGCTTTTATCTCTTTTTCACCACTGTCCTCTTCCTTTCCTTTTATACAATTCACACTAGCACAGTCACTTGCAGTAGTTTCTGGAATTTTTGGTAACATAAATTTGTCAAGGGAACCTTTCAATACATTATCAATTTCTTCTCGTTTCCTTTTCTTTTGCCTATTCACTGCCCCCGAGATGTATTTTCTGTATTTGTCTCTGTCTCTGCTTGCCATGTTTCTTACACAAAAAAAGTATATCCACAAAACTCAAAAGGCAGGTGTCACAGCTCACAGGACAAGATACAACCTGATCTCACTGGTTACTGACCCTGGTGGACTGGCTGTGTGGAGTGGAGTGCAATGGATTATGGACTGTCGCTATGGATGGTAAGGTCACGATTGCGATGGTGGCGTAAGTCGTCAGGTCAGATTAACCAGTCAACAGGTAACGTGTCCGAGGTCACTGGGTTTAGTGCTGGGCCCCCCCCCCCCCTAAGGACGGGCCTTGGCCAATAGGCCTGCTGCAGTTTCTTCTATTCTTATGTAACTTGTTCCACTCATCTACTACTCCATTTCCAAACCAATGTTTACCTATCTCGCGCCTAAATCTGGATTTGTTGACTTTAAAACTATTGCTACAAGTTCGCTCCTGGTTGGATAGTTTGAGTACCTTTGTTATAACACCTTTGTTTAGCCCTGACTTCCAGTTATACAACTCGATTATATTGCCCCTCACTCTACGTCTCTCGAGGGAGTGCAAATTAAGATGATTTAACCTGTCTCTATAACCAAGGTTCCTAATGCCCGGGATTAGTCTTATCATTCTCCTCTGAATTCTTTCTAGAGATTCTGTATCCATTCTGCAGTACGGTGACCAGAATTGAACTGCGTAATCCAAGTGAGGTCTCACAAACGCAAGATATAGTTTTCGGATGGCCCCGCTAGTCTTGTAACTAACACTCCTTTGTATGAATCCAAGTACTTTGTTAGCCTTGGTTCGATCAAATACACATTGTTGACTTGGTTTAAGATTCCTAGTTATCATTACTCCTAAATCTTTCTCTCAGTCGGATTTCTCTATAACATCGTTATTCATCTGATATCTTGTGTAGGTGATATTGTAGTGGATTCCTCCCCTACAAACGCCGTTTGTCGCTGAGTAGCCGACCCTCTTCGAATTCCCGTGTATTCCTCGTGGTCAAGGTCGGCAACCAGCGCCGCCTAACAAGGCGGAGGTCAACTATCAACCCACACCTACCCCCGCTATATAAGACCTCACCCCGCCGTGACCACTCTCTTACTAAGGGTGTTCAATGGGATGGGTGGGTAGTCCATAATTGATTTGACAAGGGCAATATAAATCTTTCTTTTGTTATTAATGCTAAGGTTCTTAAAGCGTTTTATTTTTGATAATCGTATTCTTGCCTGTCGTTCTTTATCTTTTAAGTATGTTATATATCCTCTTTTTGTTAGTTTTAATCCAAGCATCCTGCCTTCAGTGTCGTATGGGTATAGTTCCTGGTCGACTATTACTGGACTTGTTTTAATCTTGGCTATTGGTATTATCTTGAATTTGTTCTTATTTGTCCTGATTTTCCATTTTTTCTCAAAATCATTTATGTTTTTTATCGCTCTTACCGTGTAGAGTGCCATAAATTGAGTTGATTTTCCTGGGTATGATACTATTTGAGTAATATCATCAGCAAACATTACATATTCGCTAAAGGGGGTAGGTTGAGGTGTGTCTGAAGTATAAATTGTATATAGTGTTGGAGAAAGGCATCCTCCTTGAGGTACTCCACTCTCAAGATTAAACATAGTTCCCATAAAGTTTCCAATTTGAATTTGTGCTCTCCTATCATCTAAATAGTTACACAATATTCTTAGCAAATATTCGTTAAGTCCCAGTTTTAATATTTTATATTTCAAGCCTAAATGCCAAACTTTATCAAAAGCCTTAGAAACATCCCTTAAAATTATATTGATCTGGTTACCCTTGCTTTTTTCTATTGCAATTATTTCCGTTATTGTAGCTATTGCAGTTAGGGTATTTCTATTGGGCATAAATCCATGTTGTCTGTTGTTAGTTTTTCCATGTTGTGTTAAAAAGGCTATAAGTCTTGAATTTAATATTTTTTCCAATAGTTTCCCGGTAATTTCTAATAAAGATATTGGCCTGTAGTTTAATATTTCCTTATTGTCCTTACCCTCCTTAGGAATAAATATCATTTTAGCATATTTTAGTTTGTCTGGAAAGTAACCAGTTATTAAGCATGCGTTATAAATGTTTAATAGTGTATTTAAAATGTTTTCAGGTAGATTCATGATCATATTTCGTGTATTACCTGTGAGCCCAGGGGCTTTTTTCCTTAATTTCCCCAGACAGTGCATCATTTCTCCCATGGTTATTATTTGATTATTAGGTAATAAGTAGAAATTATATATTGCCTTGGGGGTGATTCCTATGTATTTGTCTCTCCCATTTCTTTCTTCTATCCCTTTCTTCTGTGTTCACTATCAAAAAATCTTTCTTCATTTTCTCATCTGATATTTTAAAAAACTTTTACCCATTCCCTTTGAATGCTGGACTCTTGTTCATTTTCCTCGTGTGCAATTTTTGTTCCATTTTTGGTCTTTAATGTGCGTGTGTTTTTGCTTCATGTGTGCCCCATCATCTTGTTATGGAAGTCCAAAAATGTTTTTGTGTCTTTAATGTCATGTCAGCCGCCATTATAATATCATTCCATTTTTTATTGTTTGCTTCCTTACATGCGTCTCTTAATTTTATCTGTAGTGCTATCTGTGTCGTATATAGCCATCTGTTACTGCCGTGTCTTTCCATATACCTGTTTATTTCATTGTAATAGGTCTGGATTAATTTAACTTCTTCTGGTAGTCTGTTGTTGGGTAATGTTCAAAGTGTGAAGTGCAGGAGTGTGTTTAATATAGATGTTTTTATTGCTGAGTGCAAATTCGTCCATTTTGAGTCTATATTCGTTGTTTTCTCTTGTAGGTTAATCGAGTGGTGATTACTGTCGTCTTTTGGAAGTTGTCCCAGTCTGTTTTACTCATTTTCAGTCTTCTTTTTTATTGCACGGTATGGGGCTTGCTGACAGTGTTAGTATAATTGGCAGATGGTCACTGCTCGTAAGAGGTCCCTGTATTATATGGTAATTGAAAAAGGCTTTGTTGTTGGTAAAAATTTTGTCTGGTGTCGATTGTGTATTGTGATTTCTCCAGGTTGGAAAGTTAGGACCCAGATGATTGATTTTCCCTTAATTTATTAATTGATTAAGGGCGTTTCCCACGACGTTATTATTTGTATTGTCAAAAATCCTGTGTCTGGCGTTAAAGTCTCCTAAGATGTACATCGGATGACTATTGTTAGCCAATTTTAATAGGTCTTCTATAGGTAAGTAGGGTCGTCTCGGTGGGAGATAAGTAGTAGCAATAATTACGTCTCCTTGAGTTGTATTTATTTTTATTGCTAGAAATTCATCCTGAAGTCATCAATTGGGGTTTAAATTTTGTTTTTTAATCACATATCGCTACTCCGTCATTTTTCGCCTGATTATTTCTTTTGGTTTACATTATTGGTTAAGAGTTTTATGTTGTTGTTTTCGTCTCACCGTGACTGTTTCTATTTAGTATAAATGTCAGGCCAATTTCTTTGATATATACATTTAGGTTAATTCTCCTTGGTCTTCTTCCAGTTTCTACGTTGTGTTGTATTATTCTTAAAGTTCTTACTGTTTGTCTATATTGTCCATTATTTCCTTATACTTAGATTGTGATCGGTTGGAGTGGAGACCTATCGTCCTGTTTCCCGCTTCTGACTCTTCTAAACTCTGACGGGTCTACTATTTTAAAGTCATTGGTCGTAATCTTTAGTTTGTCTGTAGTAATTAGTGACCAGACATAATCTTCACTTCGGGATTTTTCTTGATATGTCCACTTGTATATCCCTCCTTCACAGTTTTTTACTATTGTCCCTCCTGTTGGTCTCGATGTTGGGATTCCATGTTTTGTTGTAGTGATAACTTTAAATCCAATATCTTCAGCAGATTCAGGTTGTATATTGTGTTCAGTTTCCATCTTATCTTCTCTCCTCCTACTCCTTTGTCTTATAGTCTGTCCTTTTGTTATTTCTATCTTCTCTTTGTCACTTCTAGTCATTTGTCTGGGATCTCTATCAGTCGTTTGTGTTCCTTGTGTATCAGCTGTTGCTCCTTGCTCAAACTTTTGTTTGTCTAGCTGTAGTCTTTCTCTCAGTTCGCTTGCATATGTTGCCTGAAATAGTTTTTCGGATTGTGGATTCTCTGGAAATATCATCTCTGGTAGGCTATTCAATTTAAACATTTTCCTTAATTCCTCATTGTATGATCCGGGTGCAATGATATTGTGCAAATGTGCATGGATCATACTAATCATTACCTTGTCATGTATTGGCTCACTTAAGTTTAATATGGTGGATTCTGGTCTGTGAGCCTCTTGGACCGCTCTCTTGGCTATTTCGACGTATGTCGTATCCTTCTTGTCTTGTTCGTTTTTCCTTGTTTCTTGTTCCTTGTACTTTATCATGTGTTTTTTTATTGGGCATGCCATTGCTAACGTCCTGTGTCCTATGTATGCATTCCCGTTTCTCTTACAGTTGAGACAGCCAACATGTGTGTTCTTACATTCAGTGTAGGTATGGTCGTCGCTTGCACAATCTGAGCAGTACTTTTTTTTTTTCTGGACAGTCTCTCGTTGTGTGTTCTTCATGTTTGTAGCAGGAGAAGCAAGTTTGCAGACTGATGAATGTTTCCTTCTTTATTTGATGAGGTGTTACTGACATGTTAAATATTAGAAAGCCCTGTTGTAAAACTTTCTCAGCCATTGAAACTTCTTCAAAGGTAATCTTAAAAACATGGGTGTAGTCTTTTATCTTAATGACTTCTTCGATCTTCATCCACCTGTTTTGACGTTCCAGTTCATCTTTCAGGTCTTCAGATGTCTTCCTCCCGATCTCTTGGTCGACTTGACGAACGAAAACTGATCTTTTTGCTTTTTGCTCTGGTGGCATGACAACAACAAGGCCTTCATTGTAAATACATCTCTGGCTTCTTTTGAAAGTATTTTGTCTGAATCAAAGTCATCTTTATAGATTACTTTGAAACCTTCGTTAGTGCTGAATATTCTTGTTAGTGGGACTTGCAATTTGTTGTAAGTGATTTCTGCCACTTTTCCTCTTCCAATAGAGTGTCCCTTATCTCTATGTTTTATTCTAATGCTTGTAGTCATCTTCCTTGTTTACATTCTAATCCTACCTATAACACAGGGCTCCTGCCTGGGAGCAGTGACCCCGCCCCCCCCCCTCTTGGACGGGCGTCGGGCTCGTAGGGTTCTGCACCCAGGTTACCTGTGACTATAGTTATGTCTAAAAAAGTTGCCACCTACCGGTGACCCCCGGACAAGGGGTGCCCTGCACTATCACAGGTTCCCTTGCCGGATCGACCGTGTCGCTAAGTCCCGCCTCCCGTTCAAGGAACGGAGTGCATGAGGGGGATGAAAAAAGGAAAGAAGAGGACTTAGAGAGTAGAGACAGTCTACCTACCACGCCACGTTCGGTTAGCCAATCAGAGCACCGCAGTAAACGTGCATGTATCACGCCACCGTGGGGCACCACTGATTGGCCAATCCAGGACGTAGACGCAGGGGTAGTAGTCAAAATTTGGGGAGCCCAAATATATGTTTTCCAGAAGTTGGAATTTTTCGTACAATCTGTGATGGTAACGTGCATTAAAAGGTTACAAACAGTACAAAATATAGCCCTCAGATTTATATATAACATAAAATATACAGACCACATCAATAATGAACAGCTACACAAGAGAGCAAACCTCTTAGCAATCAATGTAGATATACACAACAAAGCTGCAAATATTTGGAAAAAAGTGACTGAACTTAACACAGAAACATATCAAAATTGGATAAATAATATAGACAACGAAGAATTCCAAGAACACAGTTGGTTTAAATCAGCCAGGAAGAAAGTAACTGAACCATCTCCTGCCCCAATATACACATAAAACATTAATAGAGAGAATAAAAGATGAGCGTGACCTACCAGCTCCACTAAGAACCTGGCAGGCCTCTCCATACAGTGTACCTTTAGACTAACATAACTAACATTTAACATTTAACTAACATCTTAGCAAAAAAAAAAAATAAAAAAAAATAATGTGACTACCCTCCCAGCTACACAAGGGCCTGGGCGGGCTCACTAACTCCATCGGAAAAAATATATAATAATAACAATAATGTGATTACCCTCCCAGCTACATCAGCCAGGAAGAAGTAATTGAACCACCTCCTGCCCCAATATACACATATACACATAAAACATTAATAGAGAGAATAAAAGATGAGAGTGACCTACCAGCTCCACTAAGAACCTGGCAGGCCTCTCCATACAGTGTACCTTTAGACTAACACAACTAACACTTAACTAACACCTTAGAAAAAAAAAAATGTGACTACCCTCCCAGTTACACAAGGACCTGGGCGGGCTCACTAACTCAAACAATAAATAGAAAATAATAATAATAAGCAGCATTATATAAATAAACCAATATTAATACAAAGGTCTGACGACCCAAGGGAGCAGAACAAAGACAAAACACCTATAAGAAAGATGAAGCAATCTGGTTGAGCCCAGATTCTACTCCTACTGTATTTCAGTTTCACCACTTTTCCTTCAACCCCTAATAATCTTCTTTCACCTCTTAACTAAAGACTTCGTATCGTATCGACCACTTTCTTTCTACCTACAGCCACCAGCAAGCAACACCACCTCCTTCACCTCCTCCTCCTCCTCCTCCTCCTCCGCTCCTGCCTGGTGGCCCTCGCTCTCGCCGGCGACTATGCCGCCCTACAAGCTGCGTGTTCTCCTCTGAGCACCCTCACCAACCAGCTCTCTCTACATTACGCTTGGACTCACGCTACCACATCCCAGCACCAAGCTGCATTGTACATCCAATACAATATGTATAGAGAGCACATTGTGAGTTTCCTTTCTCCATCCCATCCTGAGTGTGAACCAATATCTCATAACCCCCACAATATAACAAACTCATATATTATTAATATAATCATAGTAAGTATTTTATGGATCGATATAAGGTTTGTTTATGAGCGTAACACACCTCTCAGGCAGATGATGTTGAGGGGTGGAAGAACGTGGTAAAGCAATTGTCAGTGATATGTTATTACATTGACACGCAGATGTTACTTTATTTATCTCGCCACTGACGCTTTGCCGCTCGATCGGTCACGACTTTTCCTTTAATTTCACCAGTCCCAGCCCGGCGATCGCACCCTGCACGCACTGTTGGCAAAACTGGGCACACCGGCCCTGAATGCTGAACCCGCCCAGTGTTGGTCAAGTCTTCTGAAAACCACTGGTGCACTGTGATGTCCAAGTTTACAACCTCACCGGTCATTTTCCACTTGGGCTTCCAACTTGAGCTGTGACCCTTTGCACGTCCCCAGCTCAAGTAACACTCAACTGGAGCCCCCGAGATTTATAACCCAACTAGTCCCCCTGCCCGCTGTATAAGCAAGTTCGCCACCGCAGGTAGCTGAGATGCAGGCAGGCACCAGCGGGCCTTGAACATTTCAACCAACACAGCCCAGCTATCTCGACAGAGGGACAGTACCAGATAATTCCCCTGAAGATCGTCACAGGACGACTCAGATATCTGAACGACCTCTATAAGACAATTTATTTGCCTGATTACCTTCTTCTCACAATGGCCAGAACTTCAGCTCATTCACACACCTGTCCCTACACACAGTCTCAACTATACATTTCTTCATCCGTTGACATAGGTACGCCTCCTACGTTGGTACCCAGGTATCCCTCAACATTGAATCCACAGCCATTCCTTGACCATTTGAGCCCCAGGGTCCTTCTGCAGCCTTCACAGTCCTGGCCGAAAACGCGTCATCGGCAAACATTGAGACAGTCAGGCATATCATATGAAACAAACAAACAAGGCCCAAACACACCCTGTACCCACTTTAGAATCTCATTAATCACCACACATTGCGGTCAAGAAAGTTCATCCACGCTAGATTTAATTCGATTCCAGTTTGATTTTCAGCCTGTGAAGAAGACACTCTCACGCATGACCTTCTCATCCGGCTATATAACTCATCGATAAACCTTTTGTAGTGATGGGTTGTCAGACCACAGCTTACATCTCAAAAACAGTCCAGACTTGACCCGAAATTAGGGGGGTCAAATGTAAGGGTACCCCTCGCAGCCACTCAAGGAGCCACAAATCAACCAGCATCCCTTCCATGTCACACGGCCCCAACAAATATGTAAGAGAGACACAGAGGGATGAAAGGAGGAGGTCCACGACAGCCCAGTCCCGCTCACGGGAGGAGTCACGCAAGACTTCCTCCCGACAAACCGGTGCCCAGCTAAGCAGTCTCCCATAGAGACAACCCAGGACCACCTGCTAGGTTTTCCCCAGGTCTCGTGAGTTCTTGTCAGAGCTTTCCATGGGATGAGTTACTTACGTGGGAAGTGTATTCATTTCATGTTCGTGTCCGAGAATCAGTGTCTAGTAACGTAATATGATGTCCTAGTAACGTAAATATAATGTCCTAGTGACTTCGATAGAAGGTGTTATTAATGTGTCCATATCATTGTCGTAATTAATATATAGTTGTAACGAACGGTGTTTGAGAAGTCGTCCTTAAGAACGTAATAGATGTGTGTTGACATATAAGTGTATTGACAGAGTAAATAACTAACACGGCCACGCTACCAAAACCTTCATCTCTTTACACCCCTCCTACTATAAATATTCTACCTATATATATAAAAATTCTTCATGCAAGATCCGTCTTGTTACACTTTATATATATATATATATATATATATATATATATATATATATATATATATATATATATATATATATATATATATATATATACGGTGTATATCATTGAATATTATAACTGATAGTGTCAGATGATATTCAGTATCAATAAGATATGTTTATGTAAAACTATTTAGAAACGCAAGACGCGAATCACTACAATGTTCTGTCCAGTACAAACGTTTATGCCGAGTCAGGCGCCAAGCGTCACTTCCTCTACTAAAGGTTAATATTCTGTATTTTAGTCTACTTATCTTGGAAGTCTATAATGTTTCCCTCATTGGAATTTACTTGTCCATCACATTAAATATAATGGCCGCAAATTCCAAATGAAACTGTTTCCACTTTCCGTCTCTACAGCCAGAATTGCTAACCACTTTACAACAAAAGTTAAAAATATAAAAGAAAAACAAGAGAGGATGTGGTAAAGGTCCCCAAGTCTCAGCTACACATTTAGAATGTCTTGGACGGACAAAAATTGCTGAACGTGAAGCAACTCCTCCACAGGCACAAAACATCAATCAACAGAAAAAAAATCTGTCCTCCTTATATAATTATTTATTCATTTAAAGAAACAACACTTTGCTGATTAACGAAAGTTAGCGTCAGTCAATGAGGTGTAAATAAGGAAGATGGATCTCAGGAAATTAAATTATACAGGTATTTTGATTAATGGGTAAGCGGAGAATCAATATATATTTGCCTTTCTTTCCCGGGTAAGATAAGGAAGATGGATCTCAGGAAATTAAATTATACAGGTATTTTGATTAATGGGTAAGCGGAGAATCAATATATATTTGCCTTTCTTTCCCGGGTACAGATATACATAATATTTCACATTCCTGCTATCTATATATTCATGTTCATTTTATATAAGTAAACCTTGGGTGAGGGAGTTGTATCACTGAACAATAATATGTTTCATACTTTCTTGCATCCTACAATCTTTAAGTTTCAGGCTTCTCAGACACAAAAATTTAGCCACTTGTTTTGCACATATTATAAGCGAAGGCAAATTAAGTATAGTATCGGAATATCTACAACTACTTAACTTTTCATTACACTTTCCTTCATCAACTGCTTATGTAACATGGAGAACAACAAAGCACCAAGCAAAACTTACTGTACTCTATTGCTCCGAACTGACGGTCAGGAACGATTTTCGTAATCTTGTCCATGCTGTGTATGTTACCACCAACGCTGACTGCTGGCCACTGTTCAACTGAATGCTTCTTGGCTACTTCATAATATTCTTACGCGTTTTTGTTTTCCTGCTGGTAAAAGATTTCTGACAGTTGCGTACGAGTGATGAAATTTTATTCTTGGAACTGGTTTGAGTGGTGTCATTGCATGTACGAACTGTATTTCTATGAACAAAACGTACGGTAACGTAGAACTTTTCAAGCTGACAATGGTCCAACAAATACTAAACACGATATGGGATAGCCAAAATATAATATTTATTAAATTAAATAACAATATTGCAGATGTGAATGAAACCAAAGTCTTTGGTGTAGTAACAGGTTATCATTATTATTTGTGTTAGTATTAACACATAAAATAAGCAAGATATAAAATAACCTTACTCGAGAACTCCAAGATAGAGAATTACAAGAAACATGCATTTTGATATTAATCATTAATATTATATTCTAGTAATTAACAAGTAGATAAGTAGTGTCTTGGAACTCGAGCGACATTACCTGGGTATTAAATTCATCAAGTAATCAAGGTCGGTCTGTCCTGGTATAGCGAACATTTTCAATCAATTGACAGTCTCTAGCATACCTTGGGAATCAGACGGGGCTATGTGCAAGCTAAGGAAAATAAGGAAATTATCATCACGAAAGCTGATATGAGAGGAAATCACATGATTCTTGTATTGCTCCACAGATACGTGGATGAAGCACATAATTGATTACGTGATATTGAGACGTACGATCAGTTAACCAAGAACCTTCTAAAGAATATTGCTGCCGAATTCTACCAGAAAGTTAAGAACAGTATAGGTAACAAAGAGGCTGTGAAATTCTTAGAAAAAAATCAGTAATTATCCCTAGTGTTCCTAATTTCTATGGACTACTTAGAATTCATAATAATGTAGCACTTAGACCTATTATCTCCATTAAGGGCTCCTTCTCTTAGTAGTTTAGTAGATTGTTAATCCCTTATGTACTGTAGGTAGGTTCTCAAATTCACATAAAAAACACAAGCAGAATTGTATAAATAAGCTTAAAGATATGAACTGTCAAAATGCTAAGTTTGGATGTTGTTTCTCTTCACTAAAGTCCTGTACATATTGTTATTTTAAATATTTAATGTGGCCTTAGGTTAATTGAATGACATTGCCTAAACCTTATAGTTATGTAAGTCCTAAGATACGACTTACTTTAGGAGAACAAAAACTAATATGCTTTGATCTTTACATAATCAGTGGCCGAGGTTTATAATAAAGGTGTTTGGCCTACCAATTGGTTGGTGTCTATCATTTTAATTCATATGACAGTAGACGAAAACAATAATTATTCTTGTAAAATATAAATTTGTGTATACACACACTAGTTGCTTAGGATCCACGAGTCAATCGGGTTCTGAAAATTCCATCAACCCCTCAGGATGTGAGGAGGCTGGAACAAAAGCAGAGGGATAAGCCTCGTCCCCTCAGGATCACACTAGCGGGCGGGGAAGAGAAATGGCAGGTTTTTCGGCAGGCAAAAAACTTAGCAAGGAGCGAGGCATTTCGGGATGTATTCATTCACCCAGATCGCACGGTAATACAGAGGGAACAGCACAAGAAGCTCCTGCAGGACTTGAAGCAGAAGAGGGAGGAGTCAAGGAAGAACGGGGACGGGTGTACTATCGTGCACCGAAGTCGTGTCCACTACCCAGTCATACTAATTCCCTCAGTGGCAAACCTCTGGATGAAAGGCTAAATATAAAATGATAATACATGCGTAGTTGCTAGTGGCGTGGTTACTAGTGGCGTAGTTACTAAGGGCGTATCCAGAGGCTGAGTATTTTTGTTTACCTTTTTAAGAAGACCTGATGTCGGGACACAAGCCATCTGGGTGGTTAGTTTATCCAATGTTGGTGCAGGCCAAAACCGGAAATCGTGCTACGTCAGACATACATTTAAACCAGAGGCGATTCGAACCCTGGACTTGTGGGAGAGAAATGCGCACGTTACGATATACAACCCAAGATCTAAGTGAACCCCTGCTGTTGGTTCGTCTCCTTCTCCCTGGTTGGATTTTCAACCTGAAGTGATTGCCCTCGGTGGACCGCTCCCGAAATCCCACGTGAACCCTGTTATTCTCTGCAAATACCACCTCTCCAGGATCGCCCAATGGTTCCCAGGTAGGGTCGTCCTCTACACTGATGGTTCTGTTGACCCCGCTACAGGTCGGGCCGGGGCTGGTGTCTACAACTCCCGTCCTGATGCCCCTGAGCCTATCAAACTGTCTCTCAGAGTTTCTGACGAGGCATCCTCCACTCAGGCTGAACTAATAGCCCTCCTTGCTGCCCTTCTCGCTGAGGAAGAAGCAGATGGTTTCTGCCCATTGCTTGTCTGCTGCGATTTCAGGTCTGCTCTCGACGGGATCGCATTTGGATCAGGGGAAAATAAGGACCTCATCCTCCGAATACGAGGGTTAACATCCACACTTCAGGATGCAGGCCGTCCTATGACATTCCTATGGATACACAGTCATGTCGTTATCTTGGGAATGAGGCAGCAGATGGCCTTGCCAAGACTGGCTGCAACAAGGCCACACCTGACTACGTTGTTCCTCGAACACTTTTACAGCTTAGGACCCAAATTCGCCGGAAACAGAGAGAAGCTCGGGAAGCAGCCATCCCCCTGGACTCCCCGCCCACCTGGTACGATGTCCTCCGTAAACACCTCGGTCTTATTATCTCCACTGACAAAACTAAGGTGTTCAACAAACAAGCTGGGAACCGCAAACGCGGCCCCGCCAAGTTCAAGATAGGTAACAACACTATTGACTATGTTTCTTCTTTTAAATATCTTGGTGTCTCCGTCCCTTGTACCCTACCTGCCATACAACAGCTAACCCGCCAATGTACTGACAGACTGAGACCTCTTAGAAGTGTAGCGGGGTACAGCCCGCGCTATGGTGCTAATATTAGAATTGTTAAAACAATGTACCTGGGCTCGACTAAAGATTATCACCCAGAGCACTAAAGTACAATATGAGGAAAGAACTAGATACCCATGTTAAAGATAGAATAATTTAAGTCAACCTCATGATACCCTGAGGCTTCTGCGTGGTGATCCTGATAACATTGTTTCCTTAAAATTGCTAGAATGTATGAACCATGGGACTACTGAGTCTAAATGGATCCAAACTACAGCTACACATATGAAGATATTTGGACTAGACCACCTGTACAAAGTTGAGACACAACAGCGCTTCCTGCCACCCTGGCGGACAGTTCCCTTCGATATCACAATACCGACGTATCCGCCTAAAAAATTAATTATACAAAGCATTTATCTCCAACACACTGCCAAATTGAGAGCTCTTGAACACATACACACTCTACAGACTGATGATAATATCACACAGACCATCTACACTGATGGATCTCTAAACACCGCCTGTGGGAGGGCTGGAAGTGCTATTGTTGTGACTCAACCTGACGGTAATATAATTGAGAAAGGAGTTAGAATTAACAACTGGGCATCCACTCTATAAACTGAATTAGTTGCCATACTCACAGCTATTAAATTCATTGAAACCACTGTTACTGACAGTCTCATCATCACTGACTCTCTATCCTCACTACTTGCCCTTGGTACCCTCGACTCAGGTTGTCACGATCTTGTCTCTGAAGCCAGACACAAATATGCGTGCCTTGTTGACCGGGGTGTCAGGGTCAAACTGTTGTGGATCCCCTCTCACATAGGCCTCATAAAACATGACAGAGTTGATGCCCTCGCCAAACTCGCGTCTAACAAAGACACCGTTGAATACAATTTGGGTCTGTCAAAAAGAACCCTTAAAACTGTAATTAGGAAAGAACTTATTGATGAGTTTGACGCAAGTAGACAAGTGCAAACAGGCACTAGTCGATCCATAGTTTACCATGATGAGATGTATCAAGTGAAACATGTATATGTAGCAAGTAACAAGATCACTAGATTACAAGATGTTGTAACTGCTAGATTAAGGTTGGGATATAAGTACCTTTGGCAGTATGTTCCTCAAGCAGATGTAAACAAAACTAAATGTAAAGTGTGTGGCCATACATATGGCCACACACTTGAACACTACGTCCTCGACTGTGTGAAGATAGAACCTTTTAGGGACAGGTCCAAGCACACTGTGTGTGAAATGGCACAACACTTCATCTCTAATGGCAAGATAGCCGACATATTAAGATTGTATCCACTTTTTTGCACTTAGTAACTATATCAGTTCTCATGTACAGAACCAAATACGCAATGTGCTTGAATACCTCCCACGTAAATGTGAATAACAAAGTGTGAGGCCAGACATACTGCCTCACACGCCTGACAACCGGGGTTAATTATTATGACCCTTTGTAAACCCTACTCTGTAATCCTTTTGCGCTACCGCTCACAGGACGAGTGTGGGGTGCACAATAAAGTAGCCGCTGCAAGCGGCAAAATCAAAATCAATCCGTAAACTTCCTGACCTCTCGTATGTCTATGGGAAAGGGTCGCGGAAAAGGGACGTGATTGCTGCCGTATCTTCATTGGGTGTGACTTTGCTTGGGAGATTGGTATCCCCGCATCCCCTGAGCAACGTTCTTGTGCATTATGCAGAAGACCAGACAGCCGCACCCTTATCCACTACCTCCTAAGATGTCCCCACACACGACGCTTCCGTGACGCCTGCTGGACCACCACTCCACGACCCTATGACGGAGACTGGATGATCCTCCCCATACTGGCCAGATATTATGTAAATAACGTTGATTATGTGTTAAAGGAATATTCTTCCTTCATTAGGCTTTAGTAAGCCCCTTTATAATATTTATACTGTATATACTTGTGACACTTGCCAGATGCTTCTGGTGTTATTGTACAGGGGTACCTAGTGACAGCACTATGATCCCGCTTCCTCTATCAAGGAATAAACAATTGAAATTGAATTGAATTGATCCAAGTGACGCGCTAGGTATTTACACTATCAAGGGCAAATAATTATATTGGAAATGTTGGTTAGTGATCCCATTACATAATTTACTTCAGCAGTAGCAGCATATGGGCCCCGGTGACGATACCTACCACTCTTACTCTAACAAAAACTTCAACTGAACAAGGTGTTTAACATGACATAACCAGGCCGATAACCCTCATGTATGTATGTATGATTTTTACTCAATAAATTCATACAAAATCAAGGTCCCAGTACACGTGGATAAGTACCCCGCACTGCAACAACAATATACCGATACTAATTCTAGGATTTTATTCATATATCCACATATTAGCTTAGGTTAATAGCCATCTTAACAGCAGTATTATCTGTCTATCCACCTGCTAACTTTGGTTAATAGCCATCTTAACAGCAGTATTATCTGTCTATCCACCTGCTAACTTTGGTTAATAGCCATCTTAACAGCAGTATTATCTGTCTATCCACCTGCTAGCTTAGGTTAATAGCCATCTTAATAGTAGTATTATCTGTCTATATCACATGCTAACTTTGGTTAATAGCCATCTTAACAGCAGCATTATCTGTCTATCCACATACTAGCTTAAGTTAATAGCCATCTTAATAGCAGTATTTTCTGTCCGAGCCACGGCATCCACAGCTCCTGTACACACTGCGGAGAGCTTCACTACCGCCTCCTCCTCCCTGGACCCCACAGTACAACAACACAACTTATTATCACCTTACCTTCACTCAACTGCTAATAACCACAACGTAGAGTCCTGGACTTCCTCACGACGCCACAAACACGAGGTAATCCACAAACAGCAAACGTAAAACAAGGAAATAGCGATCAAATACTGTATGACCACACACACACATGTTGCCTCCACCACTGCCGTACCTGTAATGATCACTGGCGAGTGGCGAATCCGAGGTGCTTCGATTCCTTAATTCATTGGTTCGCTTTACTGATTCATATGAAAATAATCGACTGGACGGCGGAAAGAACACCATACACGATTGGTCCATCATCTATAATCTCATTAATTTTCTTAAATAACTTCTATCCACCATTAGCTAAAATAAAACTGATAATTATTAACGAAAGATAGTCATGAGTTTCGAAGCTTCGTCAACGATCCGCTCTTACGTCACTAAACTAGTCCACAACCAAACAAGCAGTTGGCTTCCACGGTTAGCATAAGCGTAATACGTCCATTACTATTATTATTATTATTATAAATATTATTATTATTATTTTTATTATTTGGGGTTTTAGGCTATGAGATGTGAGTTAATGTTCGACTGATGACTCGCTCTTTGCTCATGAAGAATATCAAAATCATCAAATATTAACTTATTTTTCTTTCTAGGGTGTGTGGATGGGAGGGACAGTGTGGATTGGAGGTAGGGTATGTGGATGGGAGAAAGGGTGTGTGGATTGGAGGTAGGGTACGTGGATGGGAGGAAGGGTGTATGGTTGGAGGTAGGGTATGTGGATGGGAGGAAGGGTGTGTGGATTGGCGGTAGGGTATGTGGATGGGAGGAAGGTGTGTGGTTGGAGGTAGGGTGTGTGGATGGGAGGTAGGGTGTGTGGATGAGAGGAGGGGGTGGGTGGGAGGAAGGGTAGGTGGATGGGAGGGAGAGTGTGTGGATGCGGGGAAGGGTTTGTTATTTATTTTAGATTGTTTGGCTCTCTGAGGCTGGCTTGAGGTTTACGGCTGACTAGCTGAAGTGAACGGCTGGTTGGCTTAGGTGAATGGCTAGCTGGCTGAGGTGAATGGCTGGCTGGGCTGAGGCAAATATCTGGCTGGCCAAGAACCCCACGAAACAGATCCTCAATGCCAGACAGGCTGCATGTCGTCATTGGCAAGTACTGGGCAAGAACTGGCTCCAGAATGTTTCTGCACCTGCGCCAGTGTTGATCAAGTCTGGTCTTGAATGAGCTCACTCTCGGTGCTGTCACACTCTCTGGCAGAGTGTGCCAAGAGTTTACAATCTCAGAAAAAGTTTACAAACTCAGAAAAAAGTTTGCCTTGACAATTTTTCGAACTTGTGGCTTCTTCAACCATAAGCTGTGACCACCCGCCCCTCTAGGCTAGTGGTGCACGTCCTCCAGCTCCAGGTATGAACCCTCGAGTGAGTAATGCCCTCTGAGTTGTTTATAAACTTCAATTAAGTCGCCCCTTGACTACCTGTAGTATAAGCTAGGCAATTCCTGTAGGGGGAGGGATATAAAATTTGCCCCACTTAAGAGTTTGATACAAAACAAACAAATATGAAGCACTATGAGTGTACTGTATGTGGAGATTAAAGATTCACATGGTATACTGTGCGGGTAAACTGAGAATATGAACAAGTACTGTGTGTAATTGTGCTGTAATATCGTGCACCAAAGTCGTGTCCACTACCCAGCCACAGTGAGGGTTCGAATTGCGGATTCTATCTCTTTTTCTTCAAAGAGTTTTTTCCCGTTTTGGTCTTTTATGAACTTTTGTTGGGGTTTGTCGTTTCCTAGAATTTTGTTTACGTTCTGCCAGAAGTTCTTGTCATTTCTTGTGGTATCCAGATTGTTTATTAGTTCGTTCCATATCTGTTGGTGTGCTATCAGGCTTTCATCTCTTAACTTTTGTTGTATTTGCCTTAAGTTTCTAATAAGCTCTGTTGTTGGTGGATAGTTTTGTATGTACATCATTATGTTATTGTATTGTACTTGGAGCATTCGCAATTCATGGGATGTCCTGATGTGAGGTAGCGTTCGATATGTTGTGATTGGTATGTTGTTCTCTATTGCCTTTTTGATGTTACGTATAAAGGTATCTGTTTCGTTGTCAATATCTTCTAGTGTTTTGC
This sequence comes from Homarus americanus, assembly GCF_018991925.1. Lineage (NCBI taxonomy): Eukaryota > Metazoa > Arthropoda > Malacostraca > Decapoda > Nephropidae > Homarus > Homarus americanus. Next base: position 939,724 of record NW_024712526.1, read on the forward strand.
CTTGGAGATCTGGGATCTTAACTTGTTCTAGTTGCTTCCTGTAGCCTTCCCAGTCTGCTTTTTGCATTTGGAAACGTGGGGTTGTTGGTACTTGGATTGGGCTTGTGGATAGTTTTATTATCATTGGAATGTGGTCGCTGGTAGTTAGTGGGCCTTGTTTTATATGGCAATTCAGGAATGCCTTGTTATTGGTGAAGACTTTGTCTGGGGTTGTTGTTTTGTTATTGCCAATGAATGTGGTGAAGTGTGGTCCTAGGTGGATCAGCTTCCCTGTGTTCATTATGGTATGCAGTGCAGTGCCCACCCTGTTCCTGTTTCCGTGGCCGAATATTGGATATCTTGGGTTCAGATCTCCAATTATATATGTTGGGCAGTTGTAGTTCAATAGTTTTATCAAGTCTGGGGCCGGCAGGTAGTTCCTTCTTGGCGATAAATATGCTGTGGCTATTGCTATTTCTCCAAGTGTGGTAGGCATGGCCGTATTTATACAATTTACGAGGATCAGGATTTGGGGTGAGCGTAGCGAGAGGGCCAATCACAGCGGCTTAACATAAGAACATAAGAAAATAAGGAGTCTGCAATAGGCCGGTTGGCCTGTGCATAGCAGCTCCTGTCGAGAGTTACTACCACTCTCTATCATCCATGAATCTATCTAGCCTCCTTTTGAAACTTTCCAGAGTTCCCGCACTTACTACAAAGTTGCTAAGCTTCTTCCACTCGTCCACCACCCTATTTGTGAACCAGTTTCTTCCTATCTCCCTCCTAAACCTAAACTTATCCAACTTGAATCCGTTGCTCCGAGTCCTATCCTGCTCGGATATTATAAGAACTTTATCTATATCCCCTTTATTGATTCCTTTCACCCACTTAAATACGTCTATCATATCTCCCCGCACTCTTTGTCTTTCTAGGGAATGCAAGTTAAGTTTCTTTAACCTACCCTGATATGGAAGGTTTCTAAGTCCCGGAATCATTTTTGTCATTCTTCGCTGCACCGACTCTAGTGAATTTATATCCATTCTATAATAGGGGCACCAGAACTGAACCGCATAATCGCGGTGTGGCCTGACTAGCGCAAGATATAGTTGCAATAAGAACTCTGCACTCTTGTTACTTACACTTCTAGATATAAAATCCAATACTCTGTTTGCCTTATTTCGAACATTAACGCACTGTTTTCTAGGCCGTAGGTCCGGGCTTACAAGTACCCCTAGGTCTCTTTCACAAGTCGACTTCTCTAGGTTGATGTTGTAAAGGCTGTATACATTACAAGTATTTGTTCTTCCAATATTAAGCACGCTGCGCTTGCTGGTGTTGAATTTCATTTGCCATTTTTCAGACCACCCCTGCAGTTTATTTAGATCCTCCTGTAATGCATTTGCATCCTGCCCTGAATTATTTTGCCGCCCTATTTTGGTGTCATCCGCAAACTTGCTTATGTCACTGCTGATCCCAGTATCTAGATCGTTTATGTAGATTATGAACAAGAGTGGGCCTAGTACTGACCCCTGGGGAACCCCACTGGTTACACGGCCCCACTCAGATTTAACACCATCTACGCTGACCCTCTACATTCTATCGGTGAGCCATGATTTTATCCAATTTAAAACTTTCCCCTCGATACCATGAGCCTTAATTTTTCTCAGAAGCCTCTGATGCGGTACTCTGTCAAATGCTTTGCTGAAGTCTAAGTAAATAGCATCGTAATTTTCGTTATTATCTACTACCTCGAAGACTTTCCTAAAAAACGTTAGCAGATTTGTTAGACAAGATTTTCCCTTTGTAAACCCATGTTGAGAGTCGTAGATTAATTTGCTTTTCTCTAGATGCGATCGGATGCTATCTGCTATAATTGATTCAAGAAAATTCCCCACTACTGACGTCAAACTGATCGGCCGGTAATTTGACGCTGATGCTCTGTCTCCCTTTTTGAATATGGGTACTACATTTGCCTGTTTCCACAAGTCTGGCAGAACTCCAGTGTCTAATGATTTTGTTAATAAGTTTTCGAGGGGTCCGCTAATCTGTTCCCTACACTCTTTCAAGACTCGAGGGAAAATTTCATCCGGCCCTGGGAATTTTGTTTTCTTTAGTTTATTTATCTTCTTAAGAACATCCTCTTTTCTGTTAGTGATATTCTTTAATTTCTCTTCTTCCTTTCCCTTAAATATCAGTTCCACCTCTGGAATTTCATCGCAAATTTCTTCTGTGAAAACTGATAAGAAGTAGCTGTTCAATGCTTTGCTTATTTCGTCACTGCCATTTATCACTTCTCCCCTCCCTTCAACTTCCTGAGCTGGAGGTTGAAGGTCGAGACTAGGTCGGCGATCGTACCCCTACGTCCACTGCATAGACCTAGTCGCTCAACTTAGCTGGCTGCACCCCTCCGCCGATCGGACCTGCCCGAAATGGAAGGAGGAATGCAGGATAGCCAAGGCTCGACTCGACAAGAAACTGAGCTACAAAGAGGCCCTCCTTGCTGTACGCTCCCAAGACAAGAAAAAACCAGCAGAAAAGAAAAACCAAGAAAAGAAAACCCAAGAAAAGAAAACTCAAGATAAGAAAACTCAAGAAAAGACACCTGCCACACAGAATCAAGAACACCACGAGGCCTGTGGAGCTGAAGCCCACGTGGTCAACCTCACCGTCTCCGACTTCTTCCACAACTATGAGGACTTAAGACAAGAGGAAGACGAACAACAAGACCCAAACACGAATGAATGGACACTTCAAGAGAGCAAGAAGAGGAGGAGAGTTAGAAGAAAATCTACATCAAGCTAAGAAGAATACCAAGATAGAAGACCAAGACATTTCCTCCACACAAGAAAACAACACACACAATCAAGCCGACCAAGCACTGAGAATCCATGGCCCAACCCAACACTCACCTGACGCTTGACCTGACGCTAGCCTGACTCTGTCCTGCCGCCTCCTAGCCATGTCCGGGCGAGTTGCTGCTGCCTCCAACTTATACTCCCTCACGCAAGCGGTGTTTAGCCACTGCACCTATTCTCTCCTCTTAAAATTCACTTCATTCCTCCCTTTATTCTTCCCCTGAACCTCCTTCCCCCGTCACTAGCATTTCATGTTCATGGCTGTACGCTGATTGGCTGGTAGGCGCGCGGCCGGAGCTCAGTTGGAAGTTGTAGGGGAGAAGAGCCACTACAGTCTTGCTGGTTCTGGAGCATGGAGTAGAGTGAATTTCAGGTCGGTCGGTGATACAGAGAGAAGAAAGCATTAGAACATAAGAACATAAGAAAGTGGGATACTGCAGGAGGCCGACTGGCCCATACGGGGCAGATCCCTTTCACACCCATCCCAGCACTTCCATGTGCCTATCCAACTTCGTCTTGAAGCTCCCTAGCGTCCCCGATCCTACTATAGCACTCGGTAGCCTATTCCACATATCCACAACTCTATTACCAAACCAGTGCTTGCCTATATCCTTTCTGAATCGGAATTTATCTAATTTAAAGCCATTTGTTCTAGTTATTTCGTTATTACTGAGCTTCAGAACATCTTCCATTTTACCCTTGTTAATCCCACTTACCCACTTGAACACCTCTATCATATCTCCCCTAACTCTACGCCTCTCTAATGAATGCAAGCCTAAGCTTTTCAGTCTTTCTTCATATGGAAGGTTTCTAATATTATGGATCATTTTTGTCATTCTTCTTTGTACTCTCTCCAAAGAATCTATGTCCATTCTATAATAAGGACACCAGAATTGAACCGCATAATCCATGTGTGGCCTCACTAATGCTAGGTAAAGTTTCAAGATAACGTCAGCAGTTCTGTTACTCACACTCCTAGATATGAACCCAAGAATCCTGTTTGCCTTGTTGCGAACGCTAATACATTGTTTTCTAGGTTTCAAGTCGTTGCTAACAAATACACCTAGATCTTTTTCACAATCTGAGTTTTCTATTTCCGTGTTACCTAGTTTATACTTAACGTTTGTATTCGTCTTCCGTATCTGTAGTACCTTGCATTTATCAGTATTAAAATTCATTTGCCAGTCTACTGACCACTCATGTAAGGTATCTAGATCTCTTTGAAGGTGTTCAAAGTCACTGTCTGAATTTATCACTCTCCCCATTTTGGTATCATCTGCAAATTTACTAATCCTACTAGTTATACCTAAATCAAGATCATTAATGAATATAACAAACAGCAGAGGGCCTAATACAGATCCCTGGGGAACTCCGCTTTTGACCGCACCCCAGTTTGACTTAAATCCATTTATGCTGACTTTGTTTCCTACCAGTTAACCATGACCTAATCCATTTTAATAATGATCCACCTATTCCATGTGCTTCTACCTTCCTTATCAATCTCTCATGAGGGACTCTATCGAATGCTTTACTGAAATCTAAATAAATTATATCATATGACTTATCATTATCTACCGCTTCATATACTTCTGAGAAAAAGCTAAGCAAATTTGTGAGACAAGAACGTCCCTGGGTGAACCCGTGCTGAGAAGAATGAATTAAGTTGAATGTTTCAAGGTGGCTTCTGATTTTCGTAGCAATAATTGACTCTAGCAACTTGCCTATGATTGACGTGAGACTAATGGGACGGTAATTTGATGCAATTGATTTATCACCTTTTTTGAAAATCGGAACTACATTTGCAAGTTTCCAAGCTTCTGGCACTAGGCCCGATTCTAATGACTTATTAAATAAAACTGCTAATGGATTACTCAACTCATCTCTACATTCTTTTAATATTCTAGCATATACCTCGTCTGGACCAGGCGATTTATGAGGCTTCAGTTTGTTAATTTCTTTAAGCACATCGTTACTAGTAATATTGATATTCATCAACATATTTTCTATACTGTCGTTATATACCTTATGAACTTCTGGAAACTGTGCTAGGTTTTCATTTGTGAATACGGAGCGAAAATGACTATTTAACGTACTACGCATTTCTAACTCATCATCAGTCATTTCTCCTGTCGTAGTTTTAAGGGGACCTATTGTATCTCTAACCTTTGATTTATACAGTTGATAAAAAGCTTTGGGGTTATTTTTTGATTCGTTTGCTACCTTGATTTCATAATTTCTCTTTGCTTTCCTAATTTCTGTTTTTACCTGTCTTGTTAGGTTCTGATAGTAACCAAGTAAGTGATTTTCGCCTTTCTTAACTTTTCTATATACTCCTTTCTTTTTCCCTAGAAGATCTAAGAGTCTATTATTCATCCATTTTGGTTGGTTCCGTATCGATCTGAATTTTCTTTTAGGGATGTGTTTATTTTGAGCATTATGGATTGTCGCAATAAATTGTTCATAAGTAGCTGCTAAATTAAATTCGGGGTTCTCCCGTCCTAAGTTGACAGTTTCCGGAGGTGTGGGGGGGATTAATCTTTTGACCATAGGGTCATCCCTTAGGTCTCTCCTTAAGCTACCGTAATTAGCCTTCCTAAAATCCGGGATCAAGGCCGAATTTTCCTTCTTCCTGCCATTCCATATTATGTTAAAATATATGGCTTTATGATCACTGTTTCCTAGTTCGTCTCCAATCCCAACATCTTTTACTAGATTTTCATTATTACTGAGAACTAAATCGAGGATATTATTTCCTCTAGTGGGCGAGTTTATGAATTGATATAAAAAACTATCTTGTACTACTTCTAGAAAATCTTCAGATTCATTATCGCTAAGTTGATTTTTCCAATCTAAGCCTGAAAAGTTGAAATCGCCTAGAATACATACATTGTTTCTATCAGATGCCTTCTTTATTTCCTCCCATAGCAATTTACCATCGTTCCTACTCAAATTAGGTGGTCTATATATAACACCAATGACTACGGACTCATTGCCCTCACCAATCTCTACCCAAATACTTTCATTGTCGCTATTTGTTTTAATGTTTGATTTATTGCAGCTTTTTAATGACACCCTGATATACACTGCTACACTGCCCCCTCTCCTTCCTACTCTGTCAAATTTAAATAGGTTATATCCTGGAATATGAAATTCTGCTAAAAAATGTTTGCTGTTTGAATTTATCCATGTTTCCGTTATTGCAATTATATCTATGTTCTCTTTACTAACAATGGCTCTGAGCTGGTCCATTTTGTTACACAAGCTTCTACTATTAGTATAATAAACACTCAATATATTTCTTCCGTTTCTATCTGTTTTACATTTATTACTTTGATGTTTGCTATTATGACTAACTATATTTTCAGCATTATCTACTTCTGTTTCACTGCTGTTATTTTCACATGGTATTTTCCTCTCTTTACCATTGATGGGATTTGGACATATTAAAACCCCACCTTTACTACCCTGCCAACTATCTTCGCTAGCACGGCCACCCCCTTCCTACTTAAATGCACCCCATCCCTTGCATACATACTATCATTACCATAGTACAGGCTCCAATTATCAATGAATGGCGTCGACAGCTCTTTACACTGTTCTTCCAACCAGCAATTGAAACCGATTGCACAGGACATCCATTCACGACTGGCACCACGTCTAGGTAGGATAGAGCAAGCAATAGGAGTTCCACCCTTCACCCTAATCTTATCTAGAGCTTCCCTATACAGCTTACACAGGCTCTGACTCAGAGCCTCTGAGGGCGCAAGAAGGGTACAGTACAAGGTAAAGTTCAGAAGTGGGAAATATAGGAGGAGGTTAACAGCAGGAGACGAGGTTTTGTCTTCTGTCAACAGTGCTGCATTAGAAGACTCTTGTGGTTAGGGAAGGCCGGCCTCAGCCAAGCGAAACTAAGTTGTTCTATTTGATGTTTCTGGGTCATATTATGTTAGGGGGGTGTCCCTCCAGGTCCTTGTGGCACTGGAGGGATGATCCCCATCTTTTTCGTTTCTAGTTTTTATTGTGGGTGTTTGTGATCTTTTGAGGTCTTTGTTTGTTTGTGGAGTCCCTCCAGGTCCTTGTGTGACTGGAGAGTTGTTCCCATCTTTTGGTTCTTTTTTATTGTGTATATAGAGGCTCTGGTTCTTCGTTATCAGTTTTCATGCTTCCAGGCCACCATCTGTGCGATGTGTTGCTGTTTTCCTCATTTAGTTAGTTTACCACCCTCAATCCAAAGGCATGGTAGAGCGGTTTCACCGGCAGCTGAAGGACGCAATCACGGCACAGCACGGCCCTTACAGCTGGACGGATGCGCTACCCTTAGTGCTCCTCGGCATCCGTGCATCACACAAGGTCATGGACTGCAGCCCAGCAGATCTCACCCTAGGCGAGCCCCTTCACCTACCTGGAGATTTCTCACTCCCTCCTGAACTCGACCACTCCACTCTTGCCGTTCATCACGACTTACTCCAAAAACTACGACAAGTTTCTGCATTCAGAGCTACTGCCCCACGCCCGCCTTCTCGGAGCCCTGAACACATCCCACCTGCACTACTCAATGCCGAGTATGTGACGGCACCGAGTGTGAGCTCATTCAAAACAAGACTTGACCAACACTGGAGCAGGATCGGGTACATTCAGGAGCCGGTGCATGCCCAGTACTTGTCAACAGTGCGTAACAGAGACGTGACCAATCGCCCAAGCCGCTAACGAGCTGATCATTTGGTGAAGAGGATAAAAGAAAAGGAAAGATAATAATCAGAGACGTGACCGATTGCCCAAGCGGCTAACGAGCCGATCAGTGATGAAGAGGATAAAAGTAAAAAGTAAAACCAAATAGATACCTACTCATCCAGCTTGGATGAGTAGGTATCTATTAATTATACTGTATGTGTAGTTTTCGTATTAATAAATACAGCTCTGTGTCTGTCCATGTGAGATGCGTAGCTTAAACGCTCACAAAATCTGTCCCCAGTACCCACAAAAATTCCAAGGATGTGTGGTCTTTTCTCCATACCTAAAAATCTCTCAAACCCAGAACCAGTAGTACAGTATTATGAAAATACTGTACCTGCATTTGAATTTCCTGTGTTTGCAGATTAACTGTTTCATGGATTATCAGAGCTAGCTTATAGAAGTGGTGTAATCAAAACCCAACTCTTACTGTACAGTACTGTAATATATAATGAAGTAAATCTATATATCCTGTACTGTACTACTGTACTGCGCACATCATTGTTATTCCTAAAAACCCCATTTAATTCATATTACGCTATATAACATTCAAATCCACCGCGCTTGTAGAACCTCAGAAAACGGGAAACATTGATAAAGGATAACTCACCTACTCAATGTTACTAGACCATGTGTTGTATTGTCCCAGGTACAGTTATATCATATTAATTGCATGTATTCATAGCATTAAGGAGAACTCAGGGTATCCATAAGATGAATGTTAAAGTCCAGTTGAGCCGGACTAGTGTACTGTAGGACTAAGTGTGGATCAGGGTTTGAAGGTCATACTATTTACGTCTGTGAGCGTGTAGCAAACATAACTTCCACAGATATCATATGAAGATACATGAGAACAATGATCTGGAAAAAGGATAAATGTATCGGTACTATGTGAGGTGTTGGAAGTGACCCAGAAACTATACTAGAAAGGAAATAATCTTGTATGCGTCAGTATGAATTTAATACACCTCGTATCCTCACGTGACATATACCCACGACAGGTACAGTGATCAGAGAATCTTATGTCTGTGTTCAAATAGTGCAATGTGTGAGAGGAGGATCCCTCATTACAGTTTTAAGTGAAGTTGATACACCCCCGCCATGAACATTCAGCCTTTTTTTAAGGCGCGTCATGTACCCGCCTCGGGTGTGCCGCGTTGATATTATAACCCAATGAATTTACCCACGAACTAGCAAACCATGACCTTACCTTAGAGGGGAATTTAGGATTAAAATATGTGTTTATACGGCATGAGTGACAATATACCGAAAAGTGTTCAGGTGAGAACCGTAAGAAATAAAAGTAAAAATTGAAGATTGGAAACTGTAGGCCCATGCGATGACGAGCAGCAGGGCACTGCTCTCAGTACCCTCCGTTCTACCGTCACCTCAGGTCAGTGTCCTATCGGGCTATATCCCGCCCTATAATTAAGGCTTATATAGAAGTTATTACAGTTTAAAGCTTTGCCTGATATATAAGTGTAATACGAGTAGTAATGTGTTAGGGGGTGTGATAACCGCCCGTCAGGCATTATTTCTCAGTACCCTCCATTCTACCGTCACCTCAGGTTCCATGCTGTCGGAGTGCCTTGCTGCCCGGCAGCCATTATCCCAATGAGCGTCCCAACAGGTAGTGACTACTCCCAGCTATGCCAATCCACTGTGAACCTGTGGATTTCCAGCACACCACTCCAAATGAGTAGTAACAAATAAGGAGACCGTGAGAAACTCTGCGGTCGTCACATGGAGCGACCTATAATACCAGGCGTAGAAATAGTACTGGTATGTCTCTTGGTGGAGCCCTCGTCTTTACCCACCGAGGGCAGTGTGCGAACGAGGTGCCTGTTGTGTATACCTAAAAGTTACAAGGAGTCCCATACCTGCAGGGGTGGAGCGTAACATGTGTGTTGAGATGGTGCTACTATGTATGATAACCGACGGTGCTATATTGCATACAGGTGGAGCAGTCTGATGTGTTAAGGGATAGTGTAAGAACAAATGACCAAGGTAAGGTGGTCACAGATTGTTATGCAATAAGTAAGTGGATGACATGCCATTAATGTAAGAGTCTGGTGCCCATCTGGGTAACCAACATTTTCGTTGTTCTTCCGAGGAAGACCAATTCATGTGTATGTTTTTTACCAGTATGCTTTACAAGGAATAAATTAATTAAGACATGTTATGGTTTCACCCTTCTTTCCCCTTATCGATCTGGTCAATGGAAAACCTAACCCAATGCCTAGTCCACTCTGCACGCTACCTAACGAGCTACATGCTGTCCAGAAGGGGTCTGGTGGCAGCGACCCTTAGAAATTAAGATAAGAGTTAAGTATTTACCCTTAGTATTAGTGACCCCCAATCTGGCAGTATACTACAGTATACTGTATACCAAAACTCCAGGTGAAGTACAGTACATCCTCGATAACTGTGAATTTCATATAACTCGGCATGGATATGGACTCAGAATGTATTAGTATAACTCGGAAAATGCAGATACGGTATACAGTACATATAAAATTAGCTGGAAAAATCTTGGCATATCTGGCCACCTGCATCACCTAACATGCATCTGTGTCACCTACCATACCTCTGTGTCACCTACCATGTATCTGTCACCTATGATGCTTCACCTGCAGTGCTGGTAAATGTTGCTTTTTTACATTTATTAATTACATGTACACATACTGTATACAGGTCGATAATATTTCAAGTTTCTACTGTACACAACATTTACTGAGGAAATTTAAGAGTAAAATTTATGGATCAACTTTATTCAATCTATTACAATTAGACTAAAAATCAGGTTGAGTGTACAATTATTAAAACAAATCTTCACTCACATCTGTTAGTATCAATTATAATTCAAATTTAAATGAAAGAATTTGCATTAAACCATATATTTCACGATTATAGTACACTGCAAAAAAATATATATATATATATATATATATATATATATATATATATATATATATATATATAATAGGTTGTACTATTTTTTTTTTTTTTTTTTTTTTTTAGTCACGTACTGTACTTCCGTAATCAACATAAGAAAAATATACCACACAAAAATCTGGCCCCAAACATTACTGTATCAAGTGTGGTAAACAGTTACTAAAACTAGTACTGCACTCTTTGGTTCACCATAACAATAGGCTTAATATTCTCAATCCAAACTCTCACCTTCTGTTAAATAATAGATACAAGTTTAAGCAACCCATATGATGTTTACAACAAAAATATTTTTTGAACAAGATGCAACCCACAACACTGAGGCAAATAACCAACACAACACACATCATTAGTAATGCACATACACTCTATTTACTGACCGGATACATATAACAATAAAAAGGCAACTACGTTTAGTTAATAAAGTGAAAACTCAGTCTGCAAATTTGTGTAAACCATCAATAACCATGATCATCCAACATGAAATGCTATAACAATCCATAACAAATCCAACTAGAGTTAATAGTATCTGTGTATGAATTACAGTATGGTATCATTTGCAAGAACTGTAACATAAGAAAAATTATTACATACCACTTTCCTCCCAGTAATCTGAACTATTGTTCTGTTCTGTTCTGTATACGCTAATCTCTCAATACAAATTCTGAAACACTGTACGATAAAACCAAAGTTAATAAAAAGCTACCATAATGCTGACTATGTTACTTTACAAGTCGAAGTTTATTACAACATTCTTGTTATAACTGTCATACACAAAACTGACCTTTTAAATTTTTACTTTTGACTTAATATTTAGACATGTGCACTCTCCTGTATTGGTCAGAGGTAACAGCAGAATTGGGAAAGTAAAGGAAATGAGTCTCTCCCACTTATACTTCCTCTCTATGGTCAGTCTCACTTGCTACTCTCGTACACATATTCAAACTTTAAAATTTTGTCAAGGAAGTACTAATTTTCTCATTCCCATCTGTGCTTCAGGTCTTTCACAGTACTGTATGTATTTTCTCGTTTCCTCCTTTAGGTACTACCTTCCTCAAACATTTGGCGAGGCAATGCTTATCTTCTTTATGTTCTTATTATCTTCAGGCAATTGGCAAATACTGTACAGTACTACACTTACGAGAAAGCAAAATAACAGCACTGCTAATAATTGCACAATCATAATTAGTCCTGAGAAAGAACCAAATCACTTTCCCTCCTTAACAACAACCAGATAGTCTAAACAAGACAGCCAGTGTCCAAATGTAGAATAATTTATAAAACAACAGAAACCCACTAATGCAGATTATATCCAACATATGTGTTATAAGGAAAATTTCAGTAAAAATATGGTGAAGCAATGAAGTAATGTAAGTGAGTGTTATACACAACTCAGTTTTATAACATATGATTTAAAGTACAATAACACAGTCAGCTACTGTATTTCCCTAACAACTGCAACATTACATTACTCAAGAAAAGAAAGACAAGTAAGTTCAGATTACTGTACTGGGACTTTTTAGTGTACTTGGGTAAAAACTGTAGATTGTGCTGATTAATAACATTTGCAATGGCATCATGGTAAGGAGAGCTTTAAAATTAGCAAATTAATATCTTAGCTTTTAAACCAACCATGGAATCCATATAAAACTATATTTATGTAAATATTACCAACTACTGTACGAAAAACATTCTTGTGATTCCCCAGTTTGAGGAGTTATTACCTTCCCAAATCATAGAATGTAGGGTATTGCACTGCAATCACAATATATATATATATATATATATATATATATATATATATATATATATATATATATATATATATATATATATATATATATATATATATATATATATATATATATATATATATATATATATATATATATATATATATATATATATATATATATATATATATATATATATATATATATATATATATATATATATATATATATATATATATATATATATATATATATATATAAAATGACATTTCCAATGGCTCTCTGACAATGGAAAGAGAGGCTTCCAATCCACCAATATTACTGTACTGTACTTGAAAAATCATCATACAAGTTGTAGAAAGTTCTGGGACTCATTTTCTCTGATAGATGCTGCCATTCCTTTTTTATCAAATATCACATGCTTGATGAAAAAGTCAATACCTCTTGAGAATGTATGAATCTTTACAAAATGAATGTGTTTCTTATCTTACTATGATGATGAAAATGATTCAGCTCATCACCTGCACCATAGTGTACAGATGTTCTGATTCACAGCTTACTATGAAGACTGATGGGGTATTTAAATGTAAAATTCTTAGACTAATAACTCAGCTGTGATTACCACAGAACATTTAAAATCTAATATTTCAGACTGATTTTCAACCAGATGCAATTTGCACAATAGAAAAATAGGCTATGTTTATTCTAATCTAATACATACTACTATTTCAACTATTAATTATTACTAAATTGTGCTTTTGCACAAAGCACCACACAACAAAACTTGAGGTACTTATTTGACTATTAGGTAAACACAAAAAAATTTACATGAAAGTAGTTGTACCCCGCTTAACACGGTTTCTCATATACGCGGTGCCTCGCCAGGACAGAACTTTCACTTAACGCGGTTCATCTACTCATATACTCGGGAAGCGGCGCGGGCACGATGCGCACAAGGTCGCCCAGTCATCAAAACATTACCGAGTTCTTCACCCGCCACCCACCACAGCCGGCCCAAGTCAGTGATAATGATAATTATAGTGAGGATATGGACTTATATGGACTTTGAGGGGTTTGACAAAGAGGCCCTGCAAGCCTCTGTGGTGGATAGTGATACAATTGATACAAGTGATACAGGCGAGGGCCAATAATCTGCCCTCTGCCTTGGAACCAACCCCCCATCCCCGTGTGCCCAGCCATCTTTTCTACTAATGTAAGTGTTAAAAAACCTAATATTATTGATATTTCTCTTAATTATTAATTGTGTGTGCATACCATCATAAAGTTAAGATAATATTTTTACTACAACATAGTTGTGTGTCGTCAAAAAGTGGAGTTTGGGGGTCGGGCCAGTCTCTATTGGAATTAATCCCATATGTTCTGTTGTTCACTTAACGCGGTTTTCACTTAACGCAGTACCCTGTGGGTTCAATTGACCGCGTTAAGCGGGGTACTACTGTATATATCTTTGTAGTGATTAATGAAACCTGGTAATTACACCATAAACACTACTTCTTGATTGTACAAGATACAGGCAAACACCATCTGGTCAGTTTGCTACTAACACAAGGCATCTTCTATCTGGCCCTCTAATACACTGATTAATATTTGATCTCTTTTAATCACCTATTTTATAAACAATTTATAAATAACCATGGAATACATCTTTAGTAAAGGGTATACAATAGATAGTGAGAGGATACATGTACAGTATCTTAAAGAAGTATCTACCAAGATGGGTCCGATGACTTCCGAAATGCTAGAGGCAACTCGTGATGTCCCGGGAGGGTTGGTATGTGTGGCTTTATGACATAATGATCCTACAGTACTACATTTGGTAACCGAAAATCATATTAATAACATCAAAATAAATACACATTGCATTACTTATGTTAAACTACTATATATATCAAAGTACAGTAAATGCATGTCCCAAAATCTATCATCCATGGTCTCATAATGTTTCACACAGTGTGTACATATGCTTTTTTGAGATACAGTACTACTGTACATATGACAAAGAAAAATGAGGAGCTCATCCTGAAATCTAATTTTATAACCAAGTATGGATTGGGTAATCCATGCACAGCCAACATGTCATCAAGTTTGACAAAGCAGGGTTTCCAGAACCCTTGATGTATGCAACTAAAATACAAAACCCTTAATGTAGTGTCTATCCTGAGAAAACCATAGCCCCTAAAAGGAGGTGCTTGGAGATGTCATTTGCCAGTTAGGGTGAGAGCTGAAAGTCCTAACACAAATGTGCACTACAACCTATGTTGCAATTGATTATGTACAAACTGGACAACAGGACTAAATCTAGGCAGCACCCTCATGGAAGGAGGAAGTGAGATATGAGTCACCAATATATGTCTGGTTATAAAGTGAGCAGGATTAACCTGTCATTTATGTCGCACAATGGATTGGGTGACTCAGGTACTTCAAGTCAGCTAGTACTGTACATTAGAGAGGAAAGATGCATTAGGCTTTAATAATTAGAATGACTCGTCCTTAACTGAAAATGAAGCTAAAATAGTAACAACCTTACAAGTTCTCTTAGACCCATTCAATCTAATTGGAGAGTAGTTTTACCTAATGGAAAGGAAGATGAACACCTTCACTGTTAAACAAGTCTCACTTCAGAGCTCAATTCAGTAATATAAGAGAAGATGGCGACTTTCTTTAGTTTTGGCATGTGACTCTAGTGAATCTTTGGGGAACTTGAGTGAAGAGGCTGAGGAATATACTGGCAGAGCTGGGGTAGCTTCCATGAGCCACACGTCCACCTTTGAGGAATTAAAGAGTGATTGTTTATTGCCTGACCCCTGAAATTTTATGACAAAAATCATTTTATTTTCCATAAGATGGTCAGATTAAAATCGTTTTACAATTTTTCTTTTTAAATGTAAATATTCATCCACCCAGCAGATAGTGACCACAAGTTGCCAACACCATATGAAATGCCGATCTTCCTGCGAGACAGATTCTGAGAAATTCCAGTTTTCTTTATAAATTAATGAATAGTCACGGATAACTCTTAAGTCAAGTTACTGAAGCCATGTCTCAAGACCTACTTGGTGTCATCCTCATCATATGGTCCTTATCTTTATGGATAACACACTCGAACCACAGCCTGGAAAGAGCAGGAATGCTTGCCCATTCCTTTTCTGAAACAAGGAAATCTACTAGTTTTTAATTTGTCAGTTTTAATCTATTCTCAACCATTTTGGAACCTTTCTAATCTCTCTATAAGCATGTAGCAACCACTATGTAAATTCTGATCAATCATTCTGTTGCACTCCCCACACTGAGTTGGCTCACAACAAAGCAGTTCAGTTTACAACTAATACAGTGTCTATGACAGAATGTATGGTTATCCAGACTGAAAGCCTTAACTCGCATCCTGGAGTCTACTTAATTCTATCTTGATGATTCATTTATAATTGACAAACACTATAATTCCTGAAGTCACATCCAATTAATATGTAGTAATGCAATTAAGACCAGAGTCCAAGGGTCATATCCCAACATAGGTTGTACTACAGTGGAGCAATCCATTGTTATTACTTGGAAAACAGCCTGAGTGAACCAACAGTAAAAGTTGCCCTAGCAAAGGACCCCCGTTTGTTGGAGCCTCACAAGGATTCCAATATGCCCTAAACAAAGGAATCCACAAATACCACTTACAAAAGAGTAGGGACTGGCTCAGCTGTCCAATGGTAACCAATGACAACATGAGTTAAGACCCCATGTACATTAATATAGTGGGTAAGAACTCTCAACTCTGGCAACTGACACTTTTAAGTATTTTCAATTCAGGAGCTATGGTGTCTTGGAAGAGATGCTGTTTTCTGGAATTTAGTTGCCATGAAACCTGCTGATGTGTTGCTTAATAAATTTCAAAACTTATAACAAAGTTATCATTTTAAGATCTGACAAAGATGTTAGCTATTTAAGAGAAACTGCTTTATGGGGATACTGATAGGGAGCACCAAATGGGCAAGAACAATGTGACAGGGGAAGATAAAGAAGAGGTGAAAATTACGAGTGACCGAATGTACTTAAAAAATATGCCCCTATAATATGCTCTCTTACATTAATGCCTCCTGATAACTGCTGAATATATGCTGGAGCAACTAAGTTGTACCCCACTTAACGCGGTCAATTGAACCCAGAGGGTCCCGCGTTAAGTGAAATCCGCGTTAAGTGAACAACAGAACATATGGGATTAATTCCAATAGAAACCGGCCCGACCCCCAAACTCCACTTTTTGAAGGCACATACCTATGTTGTAGTAAAAATAACATCTTAATTTTATGATGGTACATGCACACAATTAATACTTAAGAGAAATAGAGAAATACAGTCGCCAAGTTAATGTCCATTCAAATAATGGACTCAACTCCCTCCCCCTCTCACACTACACAGCCGGCTAACAGATGGTCGGTCGGTCCCTCCCTCCCCCCCACCCACCCCCCACCAACCGTCCCAAGGAGATGTGTGGGATAACCTCAAACTAAAGTTAGGAAAATATAATTGACATTGCTGGATTCCTTGTAAGACCAGGAATATTTTGAATATAAATGTCATATATTTTGCACAAAAGATAACATAGTTACCTAGAGAAAAATTTTTATCTAAAAATTGTAAGTTTAAAGCAAAATATATGATGTTTATATTCAAAATGATCACCAAATTATAAGAATTCCAGCAATGTAAATTATATTCTGACCGGGTAATTTGTATGAATTTTATGAGCTAAAACAAATATCTTCAGTTAATAAAAAAAAAATAATCTTCACGACACTATCTGTCAATCAAAGTACCCCACCTTGCCTCCCCCCCCTCTTCCAACCGCGCAGTCAGTCCCAACCCTCCCCCCCACCCCCCACCAATCCTCCCTTCCAGAGTTTTTAACATTTAGTATTAAATAATACCTCAGATTAAAGTTAGGATAATATAATTGACATTGCTGGATTCCTTGTAAGACCAGGAATATTTTGAATATAAATGTCATATATTTTGCACAAAAGATACCATAGTTACCTAGAGAAAAATTTTTATCTAAAAATTGTAAGTTTAAAGCAAAATATATGATGTTTATATTCAAAATGATCACCAAATTATAAGAATTCCAGCAATGTAAATTATATTCTGACCGGGTAATTTGTATGAATTTTATGAGCTAAAACAAATATCTTCAGTTAATAAAAAAAAATAATAATTCTTCACAGGGTAACAGATGGTCGGTTGGTCCCTCCCTCCCCCCCACCCCCCACCAACCGTCCCAAGGAGATGTGTGGGATAACCACTAAATTTTAATAAATAATACCTCAAACTAAAGTTAGGATAATATAATTGACATTGCTGGATTCCTTGTAAGACCAGGAATATTTTGAATATAAATGTCATATATTTTGCACAAAAGATACCATAGTTACCTAGAGAAAAATTTTTATCTAAAAATTGTAAGTTTAAAGCAAAATATATGATGTTTATATTCAAAATGATCACCAAATTATAAGAATTCCAGCAATGTAAATTATATTCTGGCCGGGTAATTTGTATGAATTTTATGAGCTAAAACAGGCAGTCAGGCAGGGTGGCGGGTGGGGCAAATCTAAAAATAGCGTCTCGGACACTCACCGCGTATATGTGGAAAAAATCCGCGTTAAGTGAAAGTTCAGCTTTGGCAAGGCACCGCGTATATGCGAAAACGCGTTAAGTGAAACCGCGTTAGGCGGGGTAATACTGTATATTAGAACAGTCTTACAATTACTACTTTTTCTCTTCATACATGATATTTGATAGCTTAAGATACTTTCCCATGTTTACATTTACACCCATACCCCCCTCCCCACCAATGCACACACATAATGAAAATTGTAAACACACACCATTTTAAGAGCAATTGTGATTTTTAATTCTTGCAGGCCCAAGCCCATCATGTCTCAGAGTAACCAGACTCAAGAGCACCACAGATTCCTGCCATCATTCCTCTTTCTTCATTTTGGTAACAAAAAATTCAGGGGATGTGGGTTTCAACCCCACATTCCTGAGGCTAATTGCAACACCACCCACTTTGTAGTCTGCCATGTAAGTGAATGATCACAGGTTTGATTCCTGACTAGAGTGGAGGCTTGGAATCCCGCATATAACTAGCCATTGTGCACTTAATAAGTACAGTAATGATTAAGCAAGAATTGTGAGATATGCACTTGCCTGGGCACCCTGCGTCATAGTGGGAATAGGTTTGTATAAATGAGAATACACACATACCAAAATAAAGACTCACAAATAAAGCATTCTGTAAATGGTTATAACTCATAACTTCCCAACATGCTTATCAATAAATTTTAGCAAAATATACCTTGTTTACATTGGCAAGGTGACATCATTATGGAGCAGGGATATAGCATGACATCCCTCTGGTTCTGGGAAGCATACAGATATTAATATGATTTTTGGGGATTATCAATAAAATCACCAAGTGCAGTGGACAGTAATCACAACTCTTCAATGCAAAATAAATAAAATAATGGGTTATTAAATATAATTGAGGAATATTTGCTTTTCCTTGTCACATCAGGATAAGGATATGACATAAATACTGATACTTCTTGCAAAGGTTACCTTATACAGTACTATACTAGCAAGAGAAGCAACTGTAATAATCAAGTTGACAGAAACAAGTACCAGAGATAACCTAAATTGTATTGGCAGTGTTGCAGCTTAACACAGATTAACATTTGTCCAGAGATCACAAACTGTTCACAATTGTATCCAAGCATTTTTTTTTATAAATTTTGTAAAATGAGGTTTAATTCAATTACCAATTCTAAGCAGAAAACAATGCTTTTTTTATTTTATTTCTGCTAGCATATACTTCCAAGAGACTTACCCGGTAGCTTCACTGCCACTTTAGGCATATCTAACATGTCCCTAATCACACCAAAAAGTTGTAACACATTTTCTGTCTGAGGGGTGAGGGTTGAGGGTGAACAAGATGTAAGAGGGAGAGACTACCATGTCAGTCTACAAAAACTAAGACTAAATAATGGAACTGAAAAATTCATGACAGTTGTCATCCCTCCCTTGTACTAACCATTCATTATATTTCACTAAAGAGAACAAAACAGTAACCGAGTTTTCATAAAATTGTATTACTGATATACAGGGGTCATCGGGTTATGAACGGGTTCCGTTCCTGTGGACATTCGTAAGTCGGATTTGTACATAAGTCGGAACACATGCTATATGCATACAGTATATACAAAACAATGTTTAAAATCTCACTGTATCATAGCCGAAGTCCTTATATATATCTAAAATCACCAATTTAAGACAAAAGAAGAAATAGAATGACAAAATACAGTAAATGAAATTAAAAAATAAGTCATCGGGTAAATAAAATAAACTGTAAATTTCAAGTTTAACCCGTTCGTAAGTCGGATGTTCGCAAGTCGGAGACCTCCTGTACAGTATGATGAAAGGCTACAGTATAACTATACTTAAAATTTTGGAAGCAGAACCTACATGATAGGAGCATATAAACCATCCATATACAGTACAGTACCCACTTATACCTAGAGGCATAAAATTACATTTTAAATTAGCAGAAAAGTTAAATTTGCAAATGATTGAGTAAAAATAAATATATGAATCAGTTAATAAACAAACCAGCATAGCATTAACCTTATGCATTATACTGTACCTCTTCACAGACTAGTGGGTGAAGGTGGTGAGGTCATGTCAAGGTAGTAGCCAACCATCTTTCTGCTGTTTGGTGACAGGTGAATGGCCACAGGCTATTTGTCCAGCCAACTGAGGTCACCTTACTCCAATATATTTGGCTGCCTCTTGTTTCCCTCTCTCTCCATCTTGTATTGTTTAATTTATAATGTGTTCATGATATTTTAATAACCTTTACTGGAAGCCCACTTGACCCTCCAACATTAACTATAGGCACATAAAATTTGAGCGACAACAGCAGTTTACAGCAGACGAAACAATGCTAAGCACAGGTTGTAACCATGGTAATTCAGGCAATCCAGTCCCCAGCACACTTAACCATGGTCCATATGGATAGGATGAAGATACCAGGAAAAGAAAGGAGCTAGGAATGGGAAAACATTCATATTGATGAATAGCAACTATTAACTGATTCTTGTTCCATCTCAACAGCTGAGACAAGGATGGGAAAGATAAGGCATATGGGATAGATATTACTCAGTCACCATATCAAGTTCCATCAACAACCTATTTAATATTCTCCCTCGCCCTCTGTTTGTTGCAGTAGTAAAGTGAAGAGAGTGCTTGTGATAGTGATGGTATCGATGGTGTTATTTTTGATGAAAAAAGTTGTTGGTAGTGCTAGTTTCTTGAAAGAATGTTAGTAGTAGTGATAGCAGGGTAAATTACAGTACAGTACAGGTACTCCTCGACTTACGACAACCCAGACATACGACAGCCGTGGTCGTATAAAATATTTTTCAAATTACGTGTTTTCGAGTCCTGACGTTAGTGATCGCGATGTGTACTGACAAAATTTTCGATTGTAATTCCCCTTTAAAATGGCTGGCAAGCGTAAAAGTGAGAGTTCTCGTGGTGCTGAGAAGAAAAAGAGACACCCCTTTTAGAATTTCTATGTATTATTTTCGCCTTTTCGACTTACGACCTGGTCGTCGGGACGGAACCCTGTCCTAAGTCGAGGAGAGACTGTATAATCATTCAAGTAGTAACTTTAAGAATGTGTGGTGGAGTCTTTGATGTTTAACTGCTACCCTCAAGTTCACCTGCAGGTGACCTGAGTAATGCACAGTGGTGATGTCTTTAATGTTGGCACTCCCAAGTCTATGTGGGTACAGTAGGCCCATATGGGGAAAAACACTGCTGCTGCATTTTCTTTCTTTGTTGTTAAGACTTATGTGGAGATTTCATTCTCATACTTGAGTGTTAAAGTTATATATATAAAATGTATGGAACTGTATTCGAATTTTTCTGAAATTTAGCAATACCACATATTTATTCATCAATATTTGAGTACCTGTAAACTTCTGAAACCACAGTGGCTATTATAACAAGTAGTAAATATAATTTTAAATAACTTCACACTGGTAGAAGTTCTGTGTATGTCAATGACAGAGTAAGGAGGTGTAACCACCAAATGGCTACCATATGAACTACTATTTTATTTGCAAACTAAGCAGTATTTAATGCTTCCCTGTGATCAAAATCCAAACCCTTCATAAAGCCCTGGATTTGCCCATGCATGTGAACACACAAAAAATATACCAAGGCAGAAGGGATTAGAAGGAAACCAGTACAGTATTTGCATTTGTAAATAATAATGAGTGCACTAAAGGGAGAAAGGAAGAAAGACATGCAGAACAACTCTAAATGAAATAAAAAATTTAAATTTATCTTAAGTCCCAAGATATATGAACAACAAAATGATGTTATTCATAATATTTTAATACAGTTAACCCTCACTTTACGCGGTCCCGCATTCCGCGTTTCCACGTTAACGCGGTGCCTTGCCAGAACCTCACGTGCTCACATTACGCGGTACGTGAACCCCATTACGCGGAGTGTGTCCGGCGCGACGCTATTTTTAGATTCGCCCCACCCGCCCGCCTGCCTCTCCCTCCGCTTGGGCAAGCGGCGCAGTAAGGTTGCGCAGTGTGTGTCTTTGTTGCGTTATCACTGACGTCATATGACGTATCAGACCTGTGATTGGCCATGCATCCCTACCCCCCTCTGCTGCTAGCTGTAATTGGCTTAAAGTATTATGAAGTGTCCACCCGGGGGAGGGAGGGAGGGAGGAAAGACGACGCTTGACCTAGCCGCGGCAGTTTCATCCCTCCAGGCCACACCGTGTATAGTGCATCCATTGTTCTGTGATAGTGATAGTGACAGTGAAGGTGACTGAGGGATTTGTCAGGGAAGCCCTGACAACTGTAACTGATAGTGATGGTGATGCACCTAGTAATGGTGATTCACCTGAGGGCCAGTAATCTGCCCTCTGCCTCGGAACCAGCCTCCATCCCCGTATGTCGACCCATCTCTTCTACCAAATTTTTAGTTTTCTAACCTAACCTTTATTTTTCCTATGTTAACCTTTATCTTTCCTAACCTAACCTCTTCTATATTACTTGTTTTTTCATACCATCATAAAGTTAAGATAAAATTTTTACTACAACATAGTTGTGTGTCGTCAAAAAGTGGAGTTTGGGGATCGGCCCGGACTCCATTTCAATTAATCCCATATGTTATGTTATTCACTTAACGCGTTTCTCGCTTTCCGCGGTACCCTCCGGGTTACATTAACCGCGTAAAGTGAGGGTTAACTGTAAGGTAAAGATAAAAGATCGATCCTTAAAATCATATTTTATGGCACTACTGTAATTTTAACAATTACTGCAACTCACCCACTACAACCCTAACCCTCAAAAGGGGGAGGTTTACCACTTAAAGCTGAGCTAAATGAGCTACTGTTACAGCAGCGGTGTTTGCACCTCTTGTCAATTACACAGGAGTTTCAGTACCAGGTCTGTTTAATTGAACTTTAATATTGAACTCAAGAGGAGGAGGAAGGGTTCGTAGTCTCCCTGACCCAACTCGACTATAAAATGGGATTTCCAGGGTTAATCCTTGATTTATATTTCCTTTATATCAGTCCAGGAAGACAGAAACATAACTCCAAAGCTGCTGAGCCCTGCACTTCATAGAGGAGGCAACTAAACATTATACAGTAGTAAGTGATTACCATGCAAACTTCATAAACTCCCGTGTCTCCTCATTCAGATGAAGGTTGCTGTCCAACTTTGACAAATCTTGCTAAAGGGGATGCCTCTTAGGGAGGCTTACAATGCAGCAAAGCCTTTGAGATCATGTACTTCAGGAGTACAGCCTAGATGTGAAGTCCAATTAACTTAACTGTAATTTTGCAACATTTCGATTTTTTATATAAACATACGAGTAAATATATGCTGATATTAGTCGAGGACTGAAGGACCATGACAGACAGTACCAGTGTGACAGACAGACAAGTAAATGATGTGAGTGGCAACTTAAGATGAGAAATCCCATAATAGGATCAGAGATGGATATGGATATTTAGAATATGAAGCGAGTGATATTTCAAATGATGGAAAGTTAAAAGACGAAAACTCTCCTTATAGGTTCATTCAGAGAGAGGGAAGAGTACAGGTAAACCTTGATAAATGATGTTTTGTTCAGCTATATTCTACTTTAACGATGGTCATGAATTAAGACCATCTCACTATAAACCATAAAAAAATTGCTTTAACAACATCCATCTATATCCATTGGTTGGAATTTTTTTTTATCTCTAGTGCATACTGTGTGTTGTATACACTCAAATTAATCGGTTCTTCCAAGGATTCCAGCAATGCAATTTATATTTTTCTACATCAAGTCAGTGACATTTTATAAGGAAACAATATTTAACCCTACAGTATGCACCACCATAGGTAACACACCTCTCGTTACACTTTTCAGCAGTGGTAATATCTAACCATGTGCTGCCACATGGCCAACCCGTGCACTGTAGTCCTGTGCTTGGCTCTTTGTTGATCACATCTCCCTGCCATCGAATAGATCCACAATTATCATTCAGCACCGTTGGCTGTATGTACATTGTACTTATCATCAATGGGTTTTTTCTTATAGTGAGAAGACAGCACTTACATTTAGATTGAACTGTGTTATGGTGGCTGTGAAGTGATATTTTCTGTTTTTTTGTGACTAAAGTGCTTCGCCTCTGTTGCTGTGAAAATGATGTGAGCAGTGTCGGCCACTAACACAGTTTTTACGTTATTATCGTTCGCACTGTTTTTGTGACTGTGAAGTGAGCAGTGTAACTTTGAAAATGTCTGGGAAGGCCAAGGCATCCAAGACAACCGTGTCTCTGAGGCAAAGCTTGACATTGTTAAGCAGCATGAGACTCCCCAGAGGCTGTGTGGGAGTCAAAGTGACATCTCCACTCCACCTTCAAGAGTCCCTAAGCCTCGAATGGGACATGTGATGATGACCAGACTAGTTCTTCATGATGTGGTGAGTGTCGTTTAATTGTTTTCTATTGATTTTTTAAGTGTAGGAATTTTTTGGTCAGTGATACATGTGTGTTTGGGGACTGGCTGGGAGCGTATCTCATTGAACCCCATGTTATAATGCTCACTATCTATGATATTTCACTTAGCAATGGGGTTTTCAGGAGACTAACACCATCATTTATCGAGGCTTACCTGTATGTGAAAATGAGATTGATCATAGGGGTAAAATTCTGAATCAGGAAACAAAGGTCACACCAGAGAAAAAAAACCTTCATCCAACTAAAAGGAAACTGCACACAAGCTTGTTTTATGAGTTACAACTCCATGGTCAATAACCATTGTTTATGTTAACAGTGTTTTCTTCCAACACAATATAAAATGAATGCTTATGTTTCACTACAAAACCTTGTAAATTGTTAGTTAACACCAAATCATTCGTTTTTTCTTATAATTTGTAATCAAATGAGGATTGAGTAAATACTTTAATCAATATAAGGAACACACACTTGTTCTTTTCATCATTCTTACTACTGTATGTCTGCCTTCTCCCAAAACTCAACATCATCCTCCTACACATATGTTACAGGTCAATTCTAACCATAAAGCCTAACCAACAGCCAGGAGAAATGGTTAAAAATAGTACAAAAATCACTTCATTAAGCTCTGAATCCAATAATGCTGGTTTGTTACCTTAGCAGTATGGCTCAAATTAATTGCAAATAAGATTCTCTCCATTTGCTGTCTTCCAATCACTAATTGCTGTGACATCCTCATAACCTGTCAACACCAAACACTATTCATCCTGCTGCTTCCTCTACATCCTTTCCCCCTCATTTCTAGTATGTTCTTCCTACCCATTTCCCATGACCATACTGCAACCTGGACTTCCGACATGTCTCCATTTTCACTAGTACCTCAATAGCACTTGGCGATAAACTTAAAAGGTTTCAGCAATGACCTCTGGCATAGAAGCATCCAGTTTCTCCTGCTTCTTCAGTCTCCTTGGCTTGAAGGGTCTTAAGGGCAGTGGCTCTGCACAACTATGTTACACCCAGACAGGCCATGCATTACCAGAAGCTGTGGGGTTGTTTGGTTTGGTTTGGTGGAGAATGAAGGAACAGACAATGTCTATGCAGTCCTGGACAGTTCCCTTGCATGACCAGTGCACACACCACAGAATGCCACATCCATCAATGATGAGGATTTGTGGATCCGGTGATAGACGGGCGGAAACCAACACTTGGAGTTTTTTCTTGAGTGTCATCTTTGAAGTGGCAATGTACATATCTCCGGACTCTGTGAACATGGACGTTGGAAGAGGGGCTAGCTCGTACTTGAGGACAGTTGTTAGTCCTATGTCTCTTGCGTGTTGTAGACCCAACACCCTAGAGTAGATGAGATTATTGTCATACACATCTTTGTCTGCTATTCTCATGAACTTCTTTGTGACAATCCTTGCGATGACTTTCTTCAAAAGTGGAGCATGAAACCCTGATGGCAAGGAGTTCTCAAAAGACACCAACTGTGCTTTGCTTAAGTCAGCAGCTTGGTGAACATTCACGGACTCAGGAGCAACCCTTCCAGTGATGATGTTACTGATGCCTTCTGGATGGTCGTCTTTGTCAAGGGGGTCCACACAGCACTGAAACTTGTCTTGAACATTCATCTGGTCCTGGTTGTCGGCACAAATTCGTGATGGT
Source organism: Homarus americanus (assembly GCF_018991925.1). NCBI lineage: Eukaryota > Metazoa > Arthropoda > Malacostraca > Decapoda > Nephropidae > Homarus > Homarus americanus. The sequence continues at coordinate 965,751 of NW_024712526.1, forward strand.
CTCTCTTCTTTGTGAGTTGTGGTATCCACTTGTTTGTACCCTCCGGTCATGTCAGCAACTTCTATGATGATTTTGGTACAAACGTACATATTCAGCACTCATCATTTCAGTGCAGAAGACTTCAGAGTGATCTCGATGAAACCCTTGGCTGTGTCCATATCTCATGAAAGTACTCTCAATGTACAGTAGCTAAAACAACTATCGGTGCAGGTGGGGGTCGATATGTTCAAAAAAAATTCGCGTGACTAGTGACAGCCCTCATATACCAAACTTTATCGTCCATGGTCTAATATTGTTTCCCACAAAGTATACACAGATAGTTGTTTTAGCTACTGTACATGACTGAACATAACCCAGGCTTGTGTCGCATCACGTGGACCCCTTTCATGAATTGGTCCAATATGTAGTCTGGGAGGAGTGCCATAGATCGCACGTAATACAGCGAGTAGCGTGCATATAGTTTGCATATTTTTGTGCATGCATAACAAAGGATCAGACATACATTATATTAGTCTCATTTGATTCGTAGACCCTGAAAACATGGGTATAAACACCATTTACCGGGTATTTGATTGTATCCCTTGTAGTTATGGAAATATTGCCTAAAAAACTGAATTTCAGTAATGGGCGACTTAATTTGCACATTATGCAAAGTCTTATTCAGCACCCTTCAAAGATATAAAAACTGCAAAAAAACTTTGTAAGGGCCCTATTGCATGGTTCATCTCAAAATTATCATTTCACTGCAGGACTATGAGGCAAAATAGCTTATTTTGTCAACTTCATGGATGACCCAAACAGTGTTATGATAGTAAAAAAAAATGTATATTTTGCATTTCCTATTAAAAAATAATAATAAATAACACTGACAAAATACAGAACAAAAGAAAAGTGAAATTTGTTTTATTAGCAGTGGATGACAACTACAGTAATCATCACTAAGCTGTGACATGGATGCCTAAGAACACTTGTGTGGTTGTGAATGTCATGGCACTCAATGCTGGCCAAATTTTCACAAGTAGGCTCTCACCAATAACGTCTAATAGGTGACTGAAAAACACCGTTATTAGCAAAAACGCTATTTGTGTGACATTAAAATACATGTAAAAAGGGTTTATTGGTGCTGCCGCCCCAAGAATTTCACCCAATTTTTCCCCTTAGAAGCCCTCCTAACACTTTTTGTTAGCAGAAATAAAAAGAATTGTTATTCAATCATCAAAATAAAGAGTTTGAGTAATATAACACTTAGCTTGGGGGAGTTTTTGAGGTGCTTGGTGTGATGGTTGTTCCGTATCTGAAGGTCACTAACACTTGCACTGTCTTTCATTCTACAAGCTAACCATTTCACAAGAAAATGCTCTGTTATCACTAACAACCTGTTTCTATCACTTTTATCATTCATAGCTCGCCTCGCATTTCCATCACTACCGAAATATTTCTAAGTTCCTCTTAATATTTTGCACTGTAAACTCAGGACAGTTCAATTTCCTCACAATATCAATGTTCCGTCCACCACTTTCAATGAGCTCAACAATCTGTTCTTTATCCTTGACCGAGTAGGTACGCTTCTTGTGGCTTTGTCTCTTAGCTTTGGGGTCTTTTGTCTCATTCACTTTAAAAGTTCCCGGGCGTTCAAGCGGCAAATCACTCCCTCCACCAACTCCCCTAGCCCCCACAGGCACAAATGCGGAAGCCATTATTGTTCACCGACCCTAACAACCACTGGTTATAGAAGCGAAAATCTCACACGTGGGCACAGCGCTGTATTCCACGGAGCGTGTGTAAGAGTGAGGCGGAGCGAACAACTACGTCAACATGGCGGCAAACAAACGCTATCTTTGATGCACTCCGACGCTTCCCGCGAAATCTCCATTATTCAAGAGAATCCAGACGTTATTATCGAAAATGGGTAACTATTGTAACTTACCGTTATTGTCGAAAACGTTATTGTGGAAGTCGTTATTGGCGAGAGCCTACTGGTACTATGGCTCTTAGCATAGCACTAATGCTAGAAAACATAACCACTCTAACTTCACAGGTACTAACCCCCAAAAAAATCTCAATGCCACACCCCTCCCTTTTCAGCTGATAGCACATGCAAGTTTTTCATGATGACTGCAACCCATATGTATAAGCACCAGCTCATTGAATTATAAGTACTGTACAAAACATCCTAAGATATTTGATACATTTCTTGCCAAGGACTAATGTTTAATTTTGCTTCTTAGAATTAAAGGAACCTTGTTTGTATCATCAAGCATTTTATGAATGTGTTGAAATGTATTTATGGTCTTTGGTCCCATACTTAAGTATTGTAAATACATGTCACTTTGGGTTCATGGTCCCACACACAGTGGTCTGAAATTGCTAATTTATGGCTCAAAGTCTATTCAAATCAATTCTACGATTGGACGTCTGTACCATAAACAGAGTTTTGACACTTATTTGAAATAAGAATTAATTGCAACAGTCTATGATCTCTTGAGTAATAAGCAAAAATGTGTGAATAAAGTTGGAAATGATTTTGAATCTTCACTTAAACAGACCACAAGATTCATATTTCCTGAGAAGTGATACAATTTTCTATAATACAGATGTCAACATACGTGTGGACAAGCACATGAATTGACTTGAATATTTATGCATTTTATTCATTTGTAACATTACGTGTACATACGCATTTATAAATGCTTCAAATAGCATAATGTTATTTTATTGAAGATGACTGCATACTAATGTTCATATATTTTTTCTTATGTAGTGTGTGATAATACAGAATCTGTACCAATACATCACATATACTTTTTCATTCCTTGTTTTTACTATGAACATAAAGCTACCAATGTTTACCATGCATACCAACAAAAATCCCAGTTTGTAGCTCAAAATAAATTGTCATAGACTTTTGGACATAAACCGTCAATTTCAGACCACTGTGCCATAGCCTACTGCATCCACACTGTAAGCCACTCATTACTGCACAAAATCCTCAAGTTCATTACATTTTTGTCAACTTCAGTGATTCTATTGTAAACAACTGGAATCAATCAACCTTAACCATTCCCTCCCTGGGTACAGGACCTGGAATCAAGGTGTTGAACTATATTACCTTTCATATGTGAGTCCCAGTCAGTTAATGCACACAACAATAAGAACACTCCAGATTTTCAGGGAGGATAAAATGACAACTGCTCACAATGAATGAATTAATCTAATATTAAATGATAGCAATTCATCAAAAGACAAAATGGATTACTCACTATTTGGTGTTGCTTGTCTCCAATCAGTTGTAACTAAACTGGATCATGAACAAGCAGTACTCAACACTTACAGCATGAAATAAAGTAAACTTTAGCTAAACACTAACACTGAGGACCGCCTGTTTCATGCAGGTTGTGGCCAGGATTGAATATGGATGGCTGGACCAAACAGAAGGTCAAGGTATAATGGTACACTCAGGGCTCCTCTCCCCTGTGCCAGATATGGAGAACTTTTGCTTCCACTCTCCATTATGGAGAGATGGTTGTAGTAGGAGAGGCAGACTGCTCATCAGATCAATTCCAGCCACAAGTGAAGGTAGTAAATAGAAGATCAAAAGAATTACTTCTAAATTGGAAACTCTGGGGGATGAGCACATTTACAATAGTGCGGGTGTGTGAGAAGTAGTCAAATTAAAATCTGTTTAGGAACATTTAGAACAACGTAGTCACAATAATTTGAAATAGATGGCAACACCTGGTGAGTGTGTGCTATAGTAAAACATTCACAAGACATAAAAAAAAAAAAAATGCTGGGTACCAGTATATTCTGCATTTATACCCTTATCCCAATGTGTTAAGAAAAGTAAATTTGGTGTTGTTTAATTCTATATACCAATTGAAGGAAAAGTTTATACTTTTTAATTCAAGAATACCAACTTCACTCATATTGAAGCACATACTCCCATAAAAAGAAATAATAATAATAATGATCATTAATGTATATTAATCACAGAACAATCCTTTCCTGATGTTATAAAAAGTGCATACAATTTTATACATGTACAGTATATGAAATCACACATGCATGCACATATATACACACACACACACACACACACATTGAACACTGTATATCGCATACAAATATCATAAAAAACTGCAAAATCTATTTAAGCAAATTCACTTTTTCCTCAAAATAATCCCTTTCATCCCAACAAACTTTCCTAACATCATATCCCTTAACAGTAAACATATTAATCCTTTCAGTACCGAGTATCAAATTTGTCACACTGCCTAAGATAGGGAATTTTTTCTTCTTTTTTAATCTTTAACAATTTAGAGTCTTAGAAAGCTATAAAAGATTATCCATTATACTGTATACATAAACACAATGGTTAAAAACAAATACAATAAGGTATTAAGAGTTAGTTCCTAATAAAACAAACAATATTTGATTTCCACATTTCCCACCATTCCAAGGACAGCAAATTTTTAGTTATACAGTTCATACAAAAGGTTGAACTTTATAAATATGTAGAGCACCCATAAAACATTTAAACAATCATCGTAAACAAGCATTATTTTTTTACAAAAAGAGGGGGGGGGGGCTGCATCCATTCTCCTAGAAATCTAGATACTGTACACACAAATGCTTTGGTTGATGGCTGCACCTATCCACAAAACTCCTAGGCATGTATGACTACATACTTTCTACTCAAAAAGCTTAAGTCAATGTTCTCGAGTGTCCAACATTAGAAGGCAAAACATGTACAGATATCCCTCGTTTAACAATCATTGACTTAGCGATAAAATTTATTTAATGACCTTTTTTGTTTAACAATGGTAAATTTTCGGTTTGGAGATATTTGACTCACTGGGAATAATTCAGGAGAGAAGTCGGAAAAATGGGGATTCTGTGTTCCAAGTGCGCATCATTACAATACTCTAATGTGGCTTAGACATAAAGAATATATATAAGAAAAATTATTAGTGTGGGTGTGTATGTGTGGGTAGTAAACATAATGTATTGAGGCAGAGCTGTAACTGCAGCCAGCCGCACTCTCCCTTTCCCCTATGTGACATCACAGCATACAAGCAGCAGCCACACATGTCTCTTTAGTCAGCTTGGTGATGGCCCGACTGAAATGTGTCACGTGTATACTGTACCAGCAAATATGAGGAATACAGTGATCCCTCGGTTAACGAGATTTCGGTTAACGATTTACCTTCCATAAGATTCTTAACTTCGGTTAACGAGCAATCCCTCGATTAACGAGTTTCTTACGAGCGGACCTCAACATGTTTTCGCTTGCATTTGGCAGTCCACCAGCGGTAGTATTAGTCCGCCAATACAGTAATCGGTTCTAGGGCTTAAATTCCTTATTATTTTAGTAAATATCAAGAAGTTTATACTATTCAATAATTTTAAAAGTTTAATAATAAATTTTTTAGTCATTTTAACAATTATTGAACATAATTGAAGTACAGGAAACTAGTTTTATGCGCGCCAAACAGCCTGTCAACACACCATACAGGCGTCAGTCTCTGTGTCTTTTCAGTGGAGGTAACATCTTGCTTGAGACTCTTATCAACTAAACGCTTTTTTTCTGTGTTTTCAAGCAAATTATTGGTCATTTTGAAATTTATTTTACATATTGACAATATATAATGCAGTACAGTGTTGATTTAAAGAAAATAATCTTGAATTACACCAAGAGAACTAAAATTTTATGGATGAAATGGCGCCATGGGGTGACTTCTCTTCCACCCCAATGCCTTCTCTTCTCCCTTCTCCTCCACCCCCATTCTAATTCCCATCATCATCATTATCATCATCATCATCCAGGAGCCTTCTACATACACACCTCAAAGTAAGTGTACTTTACTACCTTTTTTGTTGATTTTAGGCAATTTTCGGTGAGCTGGAACCAATTACCCAAAAACCCATTGAAACAATGGTTTCGGTTAACGAGCAACCTTCTGGAACGAATTGTGCTAGTTAACCGAGGGACCACTGTAAATAAATATGAAAAAGCTTGGATTCCATTCATGCAGTAGCAGTAGCGTTAGTGGCAAAAATAGATCATATTGAAATGTACACGGTTGTTTCCACTGGCATGGTTGCGTTAGTGCTGTGCGTTTGCGGTACATGTCAATCACTCCCTGTAGCGATTGATAACGCAACCACAAGGAAACGGACGAGGGAATCCCACACTGTGACGTCACTATCCCCGTGTTTGTTCTCCTCACCCAGCAAAATGCCTCGAGGAAAAACAGTTTTCTATCGAGGCGACTGAGGTGATTGAACTTATGCATCAACACGAGTGTCTTTATGGGACAAACAAAACAATTTCTTTTTAAACTGCATATATCTTCAGTATTCTTTGAAACTTAGCAACTGTTTTATCATTTCACTCAGAATATATCCCAACCTATTTTTGTAATGCATTTAGAAACCTAGCAAGTGTTATTCCATAACTTAACTCCTTAATCATAAATTTTTATATATCATTTTACGAAATCCCATAAATTTTTGACACAACTGTTCTAAAATAAAGGTTTATGGTCTCAATAAAAGGGTCACAAGAATACTAATTTTTGTGTCACTTGATATTTGTCTATAGTTCCTATTACAGTATTTCCTATTTATAAGTATGACTCGCCTTATACGTATTGCAAGTAGCTGCCTTGGGCAAAGGACTTCTCTGTTCCTGCAGTGTTTCACCAAATCCTCCTCAGCCAAGGAGAGAACATGTGCGAATTGTCTGCTCAGACGAAAATATTCTTTGAATTTTTCTTCATTCAAGCTTAGTTCTTTTAACAGAGTCTTGTTGGCTACATACTTGGTCCGATTCAGCAGCAATCTATGAACCCACCAGCTATGTTTCCTTGTCTGTTTTTCCCTTGATTTATGCATGATGTATAATAGCAAATCATCCTGTTCATATAAGGCTTGTAACTTCGATGCACTTGGAGCCATTTTCCTGTCCTGTTCCCGCTAACAGCAGAAAGACAGCTGTATGCAATTGGAAACGGGTGTCCGTTTTTCAGGGCAATTTAACACAAACACATACCGCAAACACGTATATGGAATCCTAGCTTAATAATAATAATAAATAAAAAAAATTAAAAAATACTGCATTGCCATTTGGCAATCATTTCTCTCCAAACAGGACATGAGACAGGAATCAGCTGAGAGATCCTCCAAGCCGCTCCCTCCTCCCCTTCCCCAGCTGTGTGTTGCTAACTCACGTGCATGCAAGAAATGTTTATTCCCTTTATGTTTTTAACCTTGTGATAATTTTTTTTTTTTGCACATTTTGTATTAACGATTGTGTGCATGTAAAAAAAATATTAGGCTTATCTACCTGAAATTATGGATTGAACAAGTTGAACAATGACATAGCTCACAGCTCAGTTTCACCCGCTCTGAGTGCTACTGGGCGCCATCTCCACAGTTATAATTCCTCGTTAACCTTCGTTTGGTGATCATTTTTCTAAATGATGGGTTTTTCAAGAACACATCCCCATTGTTAAATAAGGGATACTGTATTTTACTAGAGTAGCATGAAACATTCATTGGTAAAATGTGTGGAAGGTCTGTGTTGGAACTTTAGTACTGTACTATACTATTAAAAAATAGTAAAAGGCATCTTTTATGAGATGCTGCAGAGAAGACTGAGATTAAGTTGATAAAAAAGATACATGTACAGTGGTCCCTCGGTTAACGAACACAATTCGTTCCAGAAGGTCGTTCGTTAACCGAAAATTTTGTTAACCGAAACCATCGTTTCAATGGGATTTCTGAGCAGGGACACAAACTGACGCCATTCTGGGTGAGTCAAGTGGCTGTTTGGCGCACTAAAAACTAGTTCCCTGTACTTCAATTATGTTAAATAATTGTTAAAAAGACTAAAAATTTTAATATGACTGAAAATTATTGAATAGTACAACCTTCTTGATATTTACTCAAATGGTAACGAATTTAAGCCCTAAAACCGATTACTGTATTGGCGGACTAATACTACAGCCGGTGAGCAGCCGAAAACAGACAAAAACATGTTGGGAAAAATTCGTAAGGAATTCGTTAACCGAAATTTTTTCGTTAACCGAAGTGAAGATTCTTATGGATGGTAATTCGTTAACCGAGGGACCACTGTATTTACTCATCATCAAGAATGGTTCTAGGATAGCTAAGTAATAAATGTATCAAGCAAATACTCACATTTGGATGGCCTCCATTACACCAACTTCTCTTCACCTGAACAGCTTGATTTTATCACATCAGAATGGCCGTCTAAATACTAGGTCGGCCTGTATCACACTAACGGGACTTACATTAATATACTTTGTTTTTATCACATTAGAGATGATGCCTGAAACTACCTCGGTCTATTACATGATTACTTGGTATCCATCACACTTGCTTGGATTCCTGCATAAAAATAATTGTCTGCATAACACCAGGTCAACTTCTTGCATGATAATTAGATCATAACAACATAACTGACTTGATTTCTGATAATATAGTTACCACACCAGACTTACTTGTAATTTGTTTTCAACAGATCCATTTGGATCCAACATGATCACTTGATCTATGCAACAATAAACTTTAGAAGTTTGATCTTAGTCAACACTTCCATATACTGTACCTTCACTGTATGGTCTAGTCTAGTCTACTTGTCTTTACATTTTAAAACCCAAATTTTCAAATTCACATGGCAAATGATAATTGAAAGTATTCATCTACTTTACACTTTTATCTTGTGAAATAATCTATGTGACTATAATGCATTTCTTAAGCCAATAACAACAAATAACATTGGAAATATGTATGAAATAACCATCTATCACAATATTTTTATGCCATTAACAACAAAGTATTGCACATTAGACTGTAGTAGTTGCAAAACATAATGAGAATTTCTTAACTATTTATTTTCTTTATCAGTTATAAAAAACTATTCATAAAAACAACTGGATTTTTATAGCACTTTCCTACTGCATACTGTATTAGGTGATGCAAATAACTATGGATTCCCTCATTGGCATCTTATTTGGTTTTCACCTGCAATGATGATTCCAACATCAATTAAGGGAAAAACTAAAGACATAAGTGCATAAATGACCTATAAAGAAACACTGGTAATAGAGTGTGGGAAGAGGGGATAAGGCAGTGGTAACAAGACTGAGGAAGTTACATGTGGCAGTCATACAATATGCAAATTTCTCCCAAAAGGAAAAAGAATGGGAGAATGCATGTAACACTTGTGGATCTGAAGAGTGTACAAAATTGACTTATGATATGTAATGAGCATGTACAGAGTGAGGTTAATTTTAGCAGGACTAAACATCTATATAATGCAGGGCATGTACAGTACAGTACAGTACAGTATTAAGTTTCATGGAACATACAGTTAGTATTTATATTCATAGTGAACTCAGGGCAGTATCACCAATGTCAGCATGATTATTCAATATATACACTGATGGTAAGGCATGAAAATGGAATACATAAAATAAAATTATAAATTAATAATAAAAAATAAAATAAACTATCTATGACATACTGTACAGTAATAAAAATCAAGGACTGAGTTATACTGTACATACAAAGCAGAGCTGATGAAGGAATCAGGTGTTCTCCAATAAATTCTTATGGAGAGAAAGTTTGATATGAAAAAGAAAGTAAGGTGGTAATATCTGAGAGAGAGAATATTACTGCAGAAAATTGACCAAATACACTAACCTGGGGAAGGGAAATTGAAAATTAAATTTTCTGAAGATTCCAAATTATTCCCTCAGATTTTAAATATCCCTGGTGCACATTTTTTAGTACTTTACAAGCTACCTAACCCATAAATTATCAATACTCCACTGTATGAACAAGAACCCTTATATGTTACTTAAATTTTTTTTTATTTTTCATATCATCGGGAGATGCACTGGTGCTGACACATGTGTCTGGGAGTGTCCCTATGTTAGTTGGTCAGAGGTCTGGGTTGTGTATAGTTTAGAGAGGAGGTACACACTAGTGTCCGTCCCTCTGTGGGGGGGGGGGGAATCCATGAACAGTTTCTGGAATGTGATAAAATCATGCATTATGATGTCCAAATTTACTTTTTTTTTTTTTCATTTTAATGTACAAGTATTTATGGTAAATTTTCATTTAATCATACAATTACCGATGTTCTGTTCTGATTATGTAGGGTGTACAAAAATGTCGAGGATAACTTCTTCCATCTACAACACTATGCTTATGAGAAAATCTTTCACTAGGAATTCTTCTATTTTATACCACTTCCATACAATGCATCCATTTCACAGCGTGAGGATTACCTGTCTATACAATTAAGAAGAGTTTAATGTACATTATAGCACTTCAATGTTTGTAAAATGTTAAAAATACACAGGGCATTTTAAACTAAGGTTAACATAATTGCAATTTTCAGAGCCACACATTTTTTGGCCCTCCCCATTCTCATGATTAAGGAATGCAAATGCCAAAATGGATACAATACTATCCTAAGGGTTACTGATTTCATCCCAGTGCTACTACTCGGCTATATATAGGTACCAAACTTTAAAAGTTAAGGAAATGAAAGTGGTAGTGCAGTGCTGGACACGTGACCACCTGGCTTACCGAAAGCTTAGTACAGTATACAATACTCTGTAAACACACCATCCCTTATGGGCAGGCATGCCTATGGAACCCACTTCCTCTTTTCACTTCTCCATGATTAGTACAAATCATCAACATTCTTCTGTAGATATGAACATTAAGGAAGAGAATGGATGGAAATTTGGGGGGATTTCAAGAATATTAAGAGTAAGGATAAATAATAATAAAAGGGAACATGAGAAAATAATGATGGTGCAACAAATGGACTCGAGACCTAAGAAATGTACTAGAGATGTGAACACACACGTGGTAGAAGTTGTATAATTCATGATATAGCCGACGCTAATATAGTTAAGTTAGATATGACTGAGGATTACTGTACTTGTATAATTAAGAAATTGCAAAGAAAAGTATTTTTGGAAAAAACTCACTTATATTTAGTGCTAATGTACTTGATTAAGAATAAAATATTGTGAAAGGGAAGAATGTGTTTTTAAAAATGTAAGAGACTGATTGATCAAAAAATGTTCATACTAAAAGAAAGATTTGACAAAATTTGACCAATTGAAAGTACAATAAATCAAATGAACAATTGGTAAACTTACATGGGTTAAATTGTTAAAGGAGGCATAAGTTAAAAAGCTTGTTGTTAAGAGCAGTGTAAACTTTAACAATTGTATAGAATCTGCATTATATGCTATATATTTTTTGTATGTTACCCAAAATGAGGTGTGGTAGGGGTATGGGGTGCTCAGCTCAGATCCTGAAAAAAAAAACCAGTTACTTAGTGATAATTACTGTATTGTTTTATAATCAATTAAGTTTTAAAATAACCATAAGTACAATTCATGCAAAATACCATATTAATGTCTACATTTCCTTCTGAGGTAAGAAAACTGTAGGCCCTTGCAAAAAGAGTGCCCTTAGATATGGCCACTGAAGAACGCTAATGCCCATAGGAGGAACTGGTACAAAATATCCAAAAAGATCCCAAATCCATTTATACACCACTTTTAATATTTTATTTGGCCAATGACAGAGAATGTTATTCAGCACACAGACCTTACACGAGGTGTTAACAAATCCATTTTCACATCTAAACTAATACTGCTTTTGCCTCCCCATACATATCAACATTCCTATTGTATACTTATTCATTGTTTTAAGTTTCTGTGCTCATATTTTCACATTCAGTCATCATTTTAGGTGTGTGAGTAAGCTGTGTAAATACATGGTGCAGTCAACCTGGTATGGAGGTGGCCTGATGGTGGGTCTGGTTGGGTGAAAAATGTCTTATTGACACTTTTTGGTGTATTTCTTTGGGCTACATTTTCATACCCAATTTTCCCAATAAAATACATTGAGCAGCATAACGCCATACAACATATAAAAAAACACTCCCTGGTTTATGGAAAGGTTCCATTCCTGGACCCTATCTGTAAGCCAAATTTTCTGTACACCGAAAAAGACCCTTCCATAAGGTAAACATGTACTGTACCCTGTACTAAATCACAGAAGGCATCTCACATGGGGATACACTCAGCCACCTTACACATAATCCTCCACAAATAGTGTTGTTATGCCGTATGGGAGGCATTCTGTATCCTCAAATTTCTTTAAATTGGGTGTTCTGTAACCCAGCAAGTTATTACAAGTTTATAACTTTTATTGTCACAACATCCTCCGACATATTACTACAACAGTTCACAATTCTTACTGTCACAACATCCTCCGACATATTACTACAACAGTTCACAATTCTTACTGTCACAACATCCTCTGACAGATTACTACAACAGTTCACAATTCTTACTGTCACAACATCCTCCGACATATTACTACAACAGTTCACAATTCTTACTGTCACAACATCTTCCGACATATTACTACAACAGTTCACAATTCTTACTGTCACAACATCCTCCGACATATTACTACAACAGTTCACAATTCTTACTGTCACAACATCCTCCAACATACGTATTACTACAACAGTTCACAATTCTTACTGTCACAACATCCTCCAACGGATTACTACAACAGTTCACAATTCTTACTGTTACAACATCCTCCGACAGATTACTACAACAGTTCACAATTCTTACTGTCACAACATCCTCCGACATATTACTACAACAGTTCACAATTCTTACTGTCACAACATCCTCCGACATACGTATTACTACAACAGTTCACATTTACTGTCACAACATCCTCCGACATATTACTACAACAGTTCACAATTCTTACTGTCACAACATCCTCCAACAGATTACTACAACAGTTCACAATTCTTACTGTCACAACATCCTCCGACATACGTATTACTACAACAGTTCACAATTCTCCTACTATTACTACAACAGTTCACAATTCTTACTGTCACAACATCCTCCAACATATTACTACAACAGTTCACAATTCTTACTGTCACAACATCCTCCGACATATTACTACAACAGTTCACAATTCTTACTGTCACAACATCCTCCGACAGATTACTACAACAGTTCACAATTCTTACTGTCACAACATCCTCCGACAGATTACTACAACAGTTCACAATTCTAACTGTCACAACATCCTCCGACAGATTACTACAACAGTTCACAATTCTAACTGTCACAACATCCTCCGACACATTACTACAACAGTTCACAATTCTAACTGTCACAACATCCTCCGACAGATTACTACAACAGTTCACAATTCTTACTGTCACAACATCCTCCGACAGATTACTACAACAGTTCACAATTCTTACTGTCACAGCTTTGATAATGTTCTGTGCATGTGGCTTCTTTAACCTGTGGCTGCAACCCTCAGCCATTTGGGTGTCAGCCAAATAAAATATTAACAGTGGCATCCCATAGTGAAGGGATTACGTGAGTTTTCTCTTCAGACACACTGTTTGCAATGCAGCACCTAAAGTATGAAAGACCATTCTTTCTTTACTTAGTTTTCCTTTCTATAGGTCACTAGACCATTACTTTTCATTATGTCATTCTCACATCAAAACTTTCAATACTCACCTCCTTTTCCCAACCCTCTATTTCTCCTGCGAGCCTGTAGTGATGTTTACGTAACTCTGAAAGTTTGGAGCGTTCTGTGTCAAGCTGCTTTTCTGTCTCCAAGACCTTAACAAGAGTCTCCATCTCCATTCTCTTAGTATGATGCAAACTCAACTTTGAGAAATCCAATGTACCTGGAAAGAAATTATAAAAATTTTTCTTCAGTCCAAACAACAGTAGAACGTCGATTTAAAGCGATTCAATTTAAGATTATTGATTTAAAGCGACACCCACAATTAAGGATAATGTTTTAATTTAAAGCGAATCTTTCATATTTTGTGCGAGTCAATCTGGCGCATCATATTTTAAAATTCGCTCCAAATATTTCTCAGGGCACACTACACTGACCTAAGGGTTAAGCTGTACTGTACATGTACTAAAAATAATGCACTAAATGATTACTAAAAGTTTTGTCTAGTGCAAACTATAGCATGATTATATTCAAACTAATCACTATCTTATAAAAATTCCAGCAATGTAAATTATATTCTCCCCGGTCACTTCTATGACATTTGAAAAAAAAAAAAAAAAAAACGCAATCTAAAGGACATAAATAAACAAATAAATACTTCACTAGACCTTTGGCCCCAACTGTCAAACATGTCACTGTCACCCCTCCCCCATCTTCCCAGCCAGGGTTGGGTGGTTATAGGCTTACAGTTTTTATCTTATATAATATCACAGACTAAAGTTAGCAGAATGTAATTTGCATTGCTAGAATCCTTGCAAGACAGCGAATAATTTGAATATAAACGTCATATATTTTGCACAAGAGATAAAAATTTTAGTCATTTGTAATAAAATTAATTAGAACATGTCAGTTCAGTGACATTTTATAAGAGAAAAACTTAAAGTCACTCTTAAGGACAGTTAAATAAATAAGCACTAGACCTTGGCATCAACTGTCAAGCATATCACCTCACCTCCCACCCCCTATCAGCTGATCACTAGTTAACAGGCCATTTCATGTCCCATAATTTTAGCTGTGTTGATTTATGTGTGTTTGTTTTAACATAATAACAAAAAACAATGTTTTGTTTATTCTAGGAGATGGGCTGAGGTGCATCTGGGTAGGCTGTCAGTCTTTTTAGTATTTTGTGTTTCTCTCAAGTACCAAACTAAATTATTCCATTGAAACAACACGTTGATTTAGTGCGAATTCGGTTTAAAGCGACCTCTCTTGGAATGTATCTCGTGTTATATCAACGTTCTACCGCACTGTAAACTGGATGGAAGATGTACATCAAACCACAATGGAAGGAAAAATAATAAATTGACATCATTTCATGTTGACCAAAATCAAGTGAAAGAAGACTTATATGATGAAGCAATTAATGTCAATCAACCCACTCATAAAGATACACAACTACTGTCATTTTGACCTCTATGCATTTCTATTCATACTCAATTCATTTCCGATGTGTTAGGTCACTTGTGGGAAACCAGCAGCCTTTGCCAAGTCTTTATGCGGACAGCAGTGTGATTGAGAAAATTAATTTATTATGGCCCACGGCTCAAGTAGATGCAGCCTGCTTATGGTGAGTAAAGCAATACTTGTTCAAATAGATAATCTTCACACACAAATTGTCACTGTTTCATCACATAACAAAGTTAATATGAAAATATTAAACAGTGATGATGACGATGAGCAGTTGGGTGATTTGGCATTCCCTATCGATATTACGACACATCTGAATGACTTGAACATAAAGTTACAGAAAAGAGGTCAACTGATTCACAAGTTGTATAACCACATCAATTCTTTTAAAGTCAAACTACGGTTGTGGCAGACATAACTTTGAGGAAATAATGCATCACATTTTCCAACTCTCTCGAATTTTGGGGAAACGAATTCCCTGGGAAGTTAACGAATTTGCTAGAAAACCTGATGGCTAGACCTAGGAATTCCAATCCTGTTTCAAAGAATTCAACACTGAAGAAATCAGGGTGAACATCTCCACACCATTTGATGTTGATGGAGCCGATTGACCTTCAAGAGGACCAGGAACAAAAAGTTAAATTCCAAGATATTCCATTCCAGTTCATGACTTTCACAAGAAATATTTCCCAAGAGACAGATAACCAGGTCTCAAAGCATTTGCACTGAAGATTACATTGCTTGACAGCACATTTATGGGAACAGTTCTTCTCACGCATGAAGTCTTTAAAGTTCAACAGATCCAGGCTCAACGACAAGCATCTAGAGTGTTACCTCAGGGTTTCAACTTAACATTCCTCCAAATTTTGAAAGGCTATGTGAAAATGGGTCCCATAGCCATGACTGCCCGTTACACTGTCTACTAAGTCTTCGGTACACAAGCATGGCTGATACTAATAGCTAATTTTTGTGATTCTTACATATAAGATTGATGACATTCCTTAAATTCTTTTGATATAAAGACTATCATGTGTTTGCATTATTATTACATAATATAAGTAACTTACCAGCCATTACAACCTTATCACGGCAGTTTTCAGCTGTTGCAACAACAGTACCCGTCAATGTTGATATTGTCTTTGCTGCTGCTTTGAGGTTGGTTAACTTCAAACTAGATTTGTCAGCTTTCACTCTTGAAGCCATAACCAGCTGCATGGAGGATGCAGCAATTTCACGGGAAGCTACTATCACTTCTTCAAATTTGCCCTTGCCACTAACAACTTGATCAGCTGCCGTCCTAAATGAAAATATAAAAAATATTAACAGTACAGAAACTTGCTTATGAATTATCAAAAATAGAAACTATTCATGTGTAATAACTCATAATACTGTATGTTAATTAAAAATACAGTGTCTACCAGACTTCCTACCAGTAACAAAACCTTACATTTCATACACTAACACAGATAGAATTGTGTGGTATCCACTAATAAATGCAGAAACTCACCAAGTTTCCCCTCACATGGTTCAATTTCCTGCACCTCAGTGTGTAGTCAGCTGGCAGAGTGGCAGCATAGTGCCATTCATAGTGCAACAGAAAATACAGTGTTGCTTTTGGTTGGATGAAATCAAGTTTCCAGTTGCTGTGTAAAGGAAATTCAGGAGGGAATACGGTCAGTAACCACAATCCACTTCCCGATTACCACTTCCTTTCTTTCTCAACACAGAACCAGCTTCCATCAACTGTT
The DNA here is from genome assembly GCF_018991925.1 of Homarus americanus. Taxonomy (NCBI): domain Eukaryota; kingdom Metazoa; phylum Arthropoda; class Malacostraca; order Decapoda; family Nephropidae; genus Homarus; species Homarus americanus. The sequence continues at coordinate 982,553 of NW_024712526.1, forward strand.
TGTGCCATGCCACTCTGGTATGTCGCTCAGGTGGATCCTGGCCGTATTCCCTTCTGAATTTCCTTCATATATTAACTGGAAACTTGAATTCATCCAACCAAAAGCAACACTGTATTTCCCTGTTGCACTGTGAATAGCACTATGCTGCCACTCTGCCAGCTGACTACACACTGAGGTGCAGGAAATTGAACCATGTGAGGGAAAACTTGGTGAGTTTCTGCATTTATTAGTGGATACCACACAATTCTAACTGTGTTAGTGTATGAAATATAAGGTTTTGTGGACACCCTGTACAGTACAGTATATCAAATATTTATATGATTTGACTCCCCGGACTATAGTAACCCATTTGAGTCCTGAGCTCCAACATAAATCCTCTAACACTTAAATCTTATGGAAATGGATCAGGTCAGACATAAAACTAGGAACTACAAAAATCAAATGAAAAGGAAAATGCCTATAGTAATGATTCCAACTATGTCCTCTTCTCCAGTGACCCATCACTGAAATAAACATTAACCTAAAACTCTCAAAAACTACTAAAATAGAATTAACAGAAATTTATATCAAAATCCTGTTTTACTATAAGTATGGATTGGGCAACTCTTGTACTTTCATCAAAAAGCCTCTGGATTGACCCGCATGACTACTGCAGATTTTCAGTGAAAAAGTAAAACCCTTAGACATGACTACCTGTTAGGAACAATGTGGATACAGCACACTGTGTAGTAAGCCTTCAGTACACAAGAAAGCAGCATGGCCAATACTGCTTTCAACTGCGTTCACTTCTCCAAGCTGTAAATTTTGGTACTCATTTACAGCTGGGTGAACTGGGAGTGCCTGGGATCAAACCACTGACCCATGGAACAGGAAGCAAGTGCTGTATCCACTTGACTGCCACACTCCACAGATTATCATTAGAACCAGAAAATTGAGAGATAAGACCTCCCGGGGTCAAACTCAGTCCCTAGTTATTATCGTTCCAATTGCGTCGGCTCTATTTCATATTTCAGCATTTGTAACACAACCTTGTAGGATTTTCCTGTAATGCACTGCCATGCAATATGCTTTTTGCATGATGGATATTCTTTTTTGGAGTTTCAAAACACTACCACTTGCTAATAATACAGTACAGTAGACCCTTGCCATTCGTTGGTTTGCGATTCGCAATTTCGAAGATTCGTGGTAAGCAGCTGGCAACTCTGGTGGCTAGCTTGTGAGCCTTTTCCCAAAACGCAACGAGTCATCCCATGCGGCCACGGCGTCTCATCTCCTTCTGTTTGCGCTCACCCAGTACCTGTGACCCAGCATCTCGTGTTGTACTCTCAAAACTTTTGCGTTTCTTTGTGACAATGGCCACCAAAAGACTGCCGAGTGTCAGAGCTAGTGATGCGAGTGGAGTGAAACATAAAAGGCATAAGTCAGTGACGACCCTGACAAAGAAATTTTATTTATTAGACAAGTTAAAGGAGGGGACGAGTGCTGCCACGGTTGGTTGGTTGTTTGGTGTGAACGAATCCACAGTGCGGTATATAGAGAAGAATGAACAAGCAATTTGTGAGACTGTTCAAGCGAGTGCTCCTACAAGTGCTAAAGTGGTGCAGGTTGTTCGTGACAAGAACAGTGAAAACTGAGAAAGCACTGAACATTTGGACTGAGGACCAGCACCGTAAAAATGTTCCGAACGACAGCAACATGATTCGTGAGAAAGCTTAGTCTTTATGCTCATTTTTTATGAGGCAACAGGTGGTGAAGGGGCTAGTGAATTCTCTTTGTTATAGTGCTGGCTACAAGATGCAATGTAATTTATATTGGTACAAAACATAGGCACAAAAATAATCGAAAAGATTTAAAAAAGAAAGGTTTTACCATTTGAGAATATTTTTATATTTTCTCAAAAACTGTTGATCATATCAGAAATCTGATTACTGCATTGGAAAGCTCATAAAATATTGCTTCTAGCGGTGTATAGTACTTTAAAAGTTGGCTTAAAATTTTGAGCTAGGAGGTTGTGAACGTATTGGTGTTTATTTTATCTCTTATGTTTAATAGAAGTGATGAAAAATAGCTATATACTGTACAGTACAGGTACTTGTATTATTTTTTTTCTTTTTGCTTATGTTGCAGAGCAATCAGTTGCAAAGCCAAAGATAGAGTGATCCCTCAGTTAACGAACGCCTCGGTTAACGAAATTTCGGTTAACGAATTACCTTCCATAAGAATCTTCAATTCGGTTAACGAACAAAAATTCGGTTAACGAAATTTTTACGAAATCATGTCAACATGTTTTCGCTTGCTCACCAGCTGGAATATTAGTCCGCCAATACAGTAATCGGTTCTAGGGCTTAAATTCGTTCCCATTTGAGTAAATATCAAGGTTGTACTATTCAATAATTTTCCAAGTTTTATATTAAAATTTTTAGTCATTTTAACACTTATTTAACATAATTGAAGTACAGGAAACTAGTTTTTGGTGCGCCAATCAGCCACTTGACTCGCCCAGCAAGGCGTCAGTTTCTATCTCTGGTCAGTGGAGGTAACATCTTGCTTGTGGCTCTCTTGAACATAAACTATTTTTACGTTTTTACAGTACAATTATTAGTCATTCTGAAATTTATTTTACATATTGAAAATATATAGTGCAGTGCAGTGTTGATTTAAAGAAAATAATCTTGAATTACACCTAGTGAACTTAAAATTTTATGGGTGAAATGACGGCATGAAGCATGGGGTGACTTCTCTTCCACCCCCACTTCCTTCTCTTCTCCCTTCTCCTCCACCCCCACTTCTAATTCCCATCATCATCATCAACCAGGAACCTTCTACATACACACCTCAAAGTAAGTGTACTTTACGGCATTTATTTTTACTTTGTATGTAATTTTCGGTGAGCTGGAACCAATTACCCAAAATCCCATTGAAACAATGGTTTCGGTTAACGAACGACCTTCTGGAACGGATTGTGTTCGTTAACCGAGGGACTACTGTATGTGGTTTATGCTAATATAAACAGGTTTTTTTGGGGGGAAATTGATAAAAAAAAAATATTCACCATGCACTGTCTTGGCTGCCCTGGAAGCCTCAGAGCTGTAACCTGGGAACTGGAAAACTTAAAACTTATCTCACGCACGAGAGGGTTAAATGTACATACAATCCTTCGTACTGAATATGAAAAAAAAAATAATAATAAATTAAAGAAATAATTATAATAGGTCAAAAACATAGAGAATAAATATTTCATACAACCCCAAGAGTGTTGCTGTGGATCATGGGGGGGAGGGAGTGGTAGGGGGATGGGGTGTCGGGATGTCAGCCTCCTCCTACATGAACAAATAGTGAACTGTTATTATTTAAAACTTGAAATTTCAGGTAGCTATTTTTTTTTTTTTTTTTTTTTTTACATGCACACGCACACACAATCATTTATACACAATGTGGGGGGAAAAATCACATGGGCAAAAACATAGAAAGGGAATAAAAATTTCTTATGTCCCTGGAAATCGTGGGAGGGGTAGCACCACGGAAAGGGGAGTGCAGCGTTGGATCTCAGCCTCCAGCCAAGCTCGGAGTTGCATTATTGTTATCTTTCAACTTGTATTTTCGGGTAGATATACTGGATGTAATTGTCTTCAATATTTTTACTTTGTTACATGCACACACAATTATTCATACAGAATGTGTAAAAAATATCACAATAAAGGTAAAAATATAAAGGGATTAGACATCATTTACACGTGCGGGAGCTAGTGCAGAGAGTGAGGGAGGGAGCGGCGTTCCCTCGTGGCTCTGCTGTCTCATGCATAGTGACAAGATTGCCAAATGGCAATGCAGGATTTCTTTTGTTCTTTTATTTGTTATTAACATTTTTATTTATTCCTCACATTGACAGGTACAGGCAGTCCCCAACTTACAACGGGGTTAGGGACCCAAATCCAGGTCGTAAGTCGAATTGGTCGTAAAATAATACGTAGAAAATCTAAAATGGGTGTCTCTTTTTCTTCTCAGCACCCCAAAACTCTCACTTTTAAGCATGCCAGCCATTTTAAAGGGAATTACAAACAAAAAATTTGTCAGTACACAGCGCAATCACTAATGTCGGGACTCGAAAATACGTAAATTGAAAAAATTTTGGTACGACTGCGGAAGTCGTATGTCCGGATGGTCGTAAGTCGAGTAGGTCTTAAGTCGAGGAGTACCTGATATAGTATACACTATACAGTATATAATTTTATGTAAAGAGAATAGCTTCTTCCACACGCAAACCATCCTCTGGGCAACGTGACACAGTTCAACTGCTAAGCCTAGCAGTCACCAGGGACAGGCAGAACCTCCCATGCATCCTGTGAGGGTCCCACATGTTATGCCATTCTGAGATTGCATCATCATATCTCAGTAAATTGTGAGTTACTGCAGATGACTTTTTTATAGCAGTGACAATGCAGGAAAAGCATTCAGGTAGCAACCATCGTAAAACTGATTTTTAGGCATTGCATAGCGGTAAATGGTGTAAATTTTTTAACATCGTAAAACTGATCAAGCATATATAGATCCATTGTACACCCACTAAAAAATTATTCGGCACCCATGTCATATTGTATCACGCTGTAAGGGTGCCGAATAATGTTTTAGTGGGTGTACATGTATGTATCGTGCATGTATACATGTAATAATAATAGTAATAATTAACGGTTTATTAAGATAACATGGCAGCCCAAAGGCTGAAAATATACAATTAACAGAGGTGATAAGTTACATATGGTGAAATCAGGGAGTGGGTCACTTGATTGACAAAAGCTTTCAATACAAAAATATAAGAAACATAGAGTCAACATATAGATTAACTATAGATCTGGTATTGTGGGAGCTGGTCTGTAGACATTCTTGTGGCCTCAATGGATGGCCGTTGTGTTATACCTGGGTGCTAAGCCGCTACCTCACTACAGCTGCAGATGTACTACGTGGTCCGGGTAGGTCCTCCAGCTCACACAGGGTGTTGGAGATGAATCTTGTTCCTCATGTGATGTAGTTAGGAATTCATAGTTCCTCACCTGGGTGGAGTAGGGAGTCCTCATTTCTCTCCTGAAGTAGTTTGGAGTCTTTCTTGGCTTCTCATCCCGTGGTGGCGAGTGTACGGAGGACTGGATGTGTTAGATCTGCGTCAGGTCAACATTGACCGCTAAGCAGTAATTGTCACTAACAGTTGTTTCTTTCTTTCGAGTTGAAATTGTTACTTTTGTTTATCACTTGTGGGCTAATCGTCAATCTTTGCACTGTACTGTTGGTACAGCGCCGACGTCCTCGCCCTATGATGGCTGTGTGTGTGTGTGTGTGTGTACAGGTATCATGTACACCCACTAAAAAATTATTTGGCACCCTTACGGCGTGATACAATATGACAAGAGTGCCGAATAATTTTTTAGTGGATGTAAATGTATAATAGTCATTGCTTGTACAGTAACTATAAAACTAGTGTAGGTAAAGTAATTCCATTTACCATCCACACTGCTCAGTCCACACTGTAAGTATACTGCTTCGTTATCACAGTATATTTTACAGACACTGAGCCTTTCACATGTTCCTTTATAAGAGCCCTGTCCTTCACAATCGTGTGTACAGTTGAGGTAGTAAGACCGAGTTCACATGAGAGCAAGGTGATAGTTTTCCTCCTTAATACTGCTTACTTACTTCCCTTTTCTGTACTAGATCCATTACTTTACATTTAAAAGCAGGTCTTGCACTCTTTACTAACATGTTGGCGCTTTCCAGTCATTTTGCAACACAATTAAGAAGATAATGTGTAGGGGATGCGCACTGTGGCAATTTAACGTGACAGCACAAAATGGTAAAATGGTGCCTTACATCTACTGTGAGGGTTTCTTCCTCACTATGTTGCACTACTTGACATCCATAACAACAGATATTCATCTGCAACCCAAAAATGAACTAAGGGGAGTATTCATGAAGTCTGAAATCCATAACCCGGGAGTGTGTGTATAGCTGGGTAGTGACCAAAGCAGGGTGTTCCCCTGCACACCACAGCATGCTAGCTTAAATGATGCTATAGCAAAACACAATCCAATGGCTTAATGGTGATCCATCACGACCAGCTTCAGGGACACCATTCCAATATAACATAGCACTACAGCTGGAGTAGCCTCTCAGGGCACTATCCCTGAGTTTGGGCTCCTCTATTGTCAAATGGAAGTGCCAGCCTGTGAAATGCTCACCCAGTACCCTCTGTACATGCAGTGCACCAGCCCAGAAACTACAGCAGAGACCAAGGAAAACATAGCTCTGGTGTCGAGGTGCCATCAGGCACGTCAGGAGCAATGTCTGGAAACCCTTCTTATCACTTACCCACAGAGTGGGAGGAGCTGGCAAGACAGGGTCACAACTCCCTCAGAAAATCAGAGACAATGCTGAAGAAGAAAAAATCATATTACTAAGCTAATGACTGTGTGATCCAGCACTTCTGTAAGTGCTTAAAACAAGAGACAGTAGTACTCAACAGTATACAGTATTTAGAAACAAAACTGTGTACATCAGTATCACATTTGCATTGGTCTGGGAAAACAGCTGGATAAATTGACCTGGTCTTAGCAATTTCAACATAGACAAAGACAATGGATAAGTGAAGGTCATACAGCCAGCTGCTGTGGCACTATAATTTATGAGTGGGGGCGATGGTGGTAGAGTGGTACCGCTCTTGCCTCGCAAGCAAGATGTCACGGGTTCGATTCCTGGGCCGGCGGAAGTTGTTTGGACACTCTTCCTAGTCCCCTTGGTCCCTGTTCACCTAGCAGCAATGTAGGTACCTGCTGTAAATCGAAAGTTGCGAATTCGTATTCTGGGACAACTTGTTGGAGCTTCCAATAACTTACTTAGACATAAACCATTGACTCTTCTGGCTTCTTCGCCCTTAACTCATGAGACATAAAGGCAAGCATGAACTTAGCATGCTTCCCTGTTGGGCGCTGTAAATGCATCTGCGCTTCACCTTACACAAGGATGTAGGGGTGCCCAATAAAAAAAAAAAAAAAAAATTATGAGTAGCATTTTATATTTCCAAACATCCATCATAAAGAGGTATGGTTACAACAGAAATGTATAACTAATCAATGGGTTAGTCCCAGCCATTAAATGTTCTTGATTGTCGAGTTCTGATCCAGTAAGCTCGATGGTGACTAAATATGAATAACATACGGCAAATGTGAGATTATAAAATAAACAAAGTGATGACACATCAATCAATCACATTTTTTGTGAGGCTTGATGTACCTGTTCTACTCATAAGTTAATGTAAAGGTAGATATTTATAGACTTCACCCTGTATAATGCAGCAATATTATACATTCATGCATAACTTCTACATTTGTAAGTAATATAACACCTGCTACAAGATCCTTTAATTAGTATTTACACAAAACAAATAAAACCATTGTTTAACATACATGAGAGCTTGACATGCAATCGCAACAGTTTTGGCACCCGAGAGTAGTCCCTCCGTCCAGCGGTGATTGCGCTTATAAAATTCTCGGGGGGATGATCCTCCCTTCCCAGCATCTACTATTTCTTTTTGTAGTTCTGCTCCTCTCTGGACTAACAATCGAACTGCTGCCATTAACTCACTGCATGTCCCAAGGATGCTCTCATTTACCTAGGAATAGTAATAGTAACAGTAATGAAGTGTCTAGTAACTATCCACCTAAAGTCTTTCTATAATAATAATAATAATAATAATAATAATAATAATAATAATAATAATAATAATAATAATAATAATAATAATAATACATAATAATAATAATAATAATAATAATAATAATAATAATAATAATAATAATAATAATACAGTAATAACAATAATAATAACAATAACAATAATAATAATAATAATAATAATAATAATAATAATAATAATAATAATAATAATAATAATAATACTGTACAGTAATAACCTCAAAAATTCAGTTACCCATAAAATTTAAACTAGATTCTTCCCATTACAGATATCTGGAAAATTCTTAGAAATTCAGAAGAAGTGGAAATGTCAAAGAGAGAAGGAACAATTCACAGACTTGAAATTAACAAATCTACACTGTACAGTAGGTACTTCACACCAATACCTCTTGGTGGCCATATTAGGTACTGTGATACCCTCATTATTTTGTTGTGTTACTTGGCATCTTGCATTCATGTCAACCATAGAATAATAAAAGAAGCATAGCATTCGTTTTAATCCACTGAACATACTGAATAAATATTTCATAAACTTCCTACGAGCTCAGAACATTACGTAAAAGATCATCCCTTTCTTCATCAACTACCCTAAGTTGCGGCGTAAAAGTTGACATTTTAAGGTTGAAAAAATCTCTCCAAAACCAAAGGTAAACTTATATGCTGAGTATAAAATGTGAAGCACTGTTGTTTGAAGAGTTTGCAAATGCAACAACTTTCAGTTTGAAACTTGAGTCATATTTCATCCTTTATGCTGGAGGAGCCGTGGGGATAAGATATTTTCTGCTGTTTAAAAACTGAATACCGTGAGTGTTAAACAGCTACAACTGGACAAGAAGACATCTACAGTGTTGTCAGGTTGGTGTGTGGGTAATGAGTGCATGCCAACAAGAGCATAAAGCCACGATGATTTAGTAAATTGCTACGTAGGCTTGTTCAGTGTATGGGGGGTCAATAAGCGGGATGACAGTCTAAGTTTAAGCTGTGTGCCGACAGTGTAACGGACCCATAGTTTGGCAGCTGGCCACGTGGCAGTTTGTTTAAACCAGCTGATGCAAATGGCAGATCGTAAGCCAGGTGTACCATAATGTTCTACTATTTTACTGAATATAGCGGTACTATCCAAGTGATATACTGGTATGCTGTGTAAACAATTAATATTTTATCGGAGGAGCTGATTTTGGATTGGTGTTTACCAGAGTTCTTACGAAAATAACTTACTAAAGATTTTTAGTGGTTGCTTGCTGTCCTATGTAGATCCTGTTGCCCACTTCCTTTTTTGTATGAACTATATAATATATGTCTCAAATATTGAAAAGTATTACGGTAAATGTCTTGATGAAAGTGGTGTGGCCTTATAACACACTTTTGCCATAGGCTATATCCACATTTCAGTTCTAGCCTAGCCTATGTTTGGGCCTTGGGGGGGTCGACTTATAAGGCGAGTATAGGCCAAAACCTGAATTTTTAACTAAAAATCTCGAAGTCGACTTATACGCCGCAACTTACGGTATATCATCATGCTCTTCCTCTTTTTCAAGACTTCATCATTGGTCAAACAAGGCTCAATGTGTGTTGCGCCCTCGTCACACCCTTGCTCTACCCAAACATTCTAAGCTACACACACCTTTAAGGAGACTGTTTGGAAGGTAAAGAAGGTGTTTTAGTTTTTGCTCTATTGTTTTCATATCTTATTCATGACACAATTCCTCAGGCTGAATAAACAGGTTTTCAGTTGGTGGTGACGTATGGATGCCATTAAATGGCATTTTGCAATCTGAGTTGACAGTTGTGAAACATGAACTGACACATATAGAAGCAAATGATGTAGGAGACATACACTTTGAGTTCGAGCATTCCTTCGTACACTCAACAGTGTGAATGCTCGAACTCAGAGTATGTTATATGTCTCCTTCATCATTTACTGCTATACAGCTACTTCTCGACTTACGACACACTCGACCTACGACCACCCACACATACGCCCTGCCTCAGTCGGTACGACCACCCACACATACGACCGAAACGTTTCCATCCCGTACGAGAGCGTCGCGTGGGCTGGGCTGGGTCGCGTGGCCTCGTGGCTACAGCACCCACGCCGCAGAGTGCTTGGTTGGTGTTTGGCTGTTGTTGTTGTCGATAGTGATCGCGCTGTGTACTGACATTATTTTCATATCTAATTCACTTTAGAATGACTGGCAAGCGTAGAAGTGAGAGTGCTGGTGGTGCTCAGAAGAAAAGGAGACAGCCAATTACTTTTGAGATGAAAATGAAGACAATAATACAGTATGAAATTGGAAAAACAGTAGCAACCATTTCACGCAACCTAGGCTTCTCGCACTCGACCATATCTACTATTTTGAAGGACAAGGAACCTATTCGTGAGGTAGTGAAAGGATCAGCACCTATAAAGGGAACTATATAACAAAGAAAAGACAAGGTCCCATTCATGAGACGGAAAAATTACTTGTGGTGTGGATGAAAGATCAGATACAAAAGCGTGTACCCCTAAGCCTTCTAACCCTACAGGCTATGGCAAGAAGCCTTTTCAAAAGCCTGAAGAAGCAGGCAGGAGATGAGTGCCACCAAACCTTCACAGCAAGTCATGGATGGTTCCAAAGGTTTAAGAACTGCTACAGTTTGCATAGTGTAAAGGTGAGTGGAGAGGCAGCAAGTGCTGATGTGGGTGCTGCCGAAGCTTTTAAGGAGGAGCTAGATCGTGTCATCGTGGAGGGAAATTATTTGCCTGAGCAAATATCTAACGTGGATGAAACTGGCTTATTATGGAAGCGCATGCCTGAACGGACATACATCCACAGAGGCGAAAACAATGCCAGGATTCAAGGCATTCAAGGACCAAATCACACTTCTGTTGGGGGGGGGGGATTGAAGCTGGTTTCAAGATAAAGCCCTTCATGATCTATCATTCAGAGAACCCAAGGGCTTTTAAATATGTCAGCAAGCATACACTGCCAGTGTTTTATCGCAGTAACAAGAAAGCATGGATGACCCTAGTACTGTTTGAGGATTGATTCATGACTTGTTTCATTCCACGAGCCAAGGAGTATTGTCTGCAACATGGGATTGAATTCAAGATTTTGTTAATTTTGGATAATGCTCCATCAAAAGAATTTTAGGACAATGGCAATTGCTGAAAAAATACAATTCAACTCATGGCTGAGGAATACAACCCTATTATAAATTGAGAGATACCTGTATTTTAATTTCTTAACTGTTTCTGGATCCCAATTCTTATGGAAGACCACATATATACAGGTTAACTTACCTGCATAGCAACACTCATATTTTTTGCATTTTAGCAGTTTGCCAATGTTTCACTTACTTGACAGTTATACTAATAAGCAGAATGATTAATTTATCATATCTAATCGAACATAATATTCCTTTCCCAATTGAATGAGTGGAGGAAGTGCATCTCTTCCATTTACTCTCAGCTTTTCATCACTGTGATAAGGAAATTCTTTAAGTATGTATTCACTTCCTAATAAGTTGCCTTAATAATGAATCATCTGTTGCACACCTTCTACCATATTATTTTCATAAATCATTCTTCTGCACTATTGCGGTCCTTGTCATTCTTCTGGTATATTTTACTGATGAACCTCTACACATCAATACCTCCTTACTAACTCAGTATACCTCCTGTGTAATCAACCTATTCACTCTCATCCTCAATTATATTATACTCAATCTTCATCAACCTATAAGAAATTACAGTTTTTCAAAGTTCATTTCATAACTTTCACCATGATCTCCCTATGGACTCCAACTCCCACACCTGTTTCTTACAATGGAAAAAAACAGATGGGAAAGTTTTCAGCTGTTAAAAGAGGACTAGCAAATTCTATCATTAAACAGATACTTAATTACTAAGTTATACGAAGGCTACAGAGCACTTGTTAATAATTTGGTGGCACTTCAAACCATTATTACTTGTTACTGACATCAAATGAATACTATAGCACAACCACTCAAAACTTCAAAGAAACTTTTCTGTGTTAGTAATGAGAGTACACAAATATATATTAAAATAGCTAATGTTATCCTCTACAAATCATTTCAATTCACATAAAACATGTTGTCAAATGCGATTTTGAAGCAGCATTCTATATCACACACCAATATTTAAAGGTTAAATTGTATTGTCTAAAATGTTTAGAATGACACAAACATGTCTTTAGTTTTAAATGCCAATTAATCTGTATGATATAGCTACTGACAGCACGAACACTCAGTTAAAACACCATAAACATAATAAGAAAAAACTTAAGGTACAACTGCGACTCAGCACCTTTCCACATTTGATCTGTGAATAAAAAAATTTAATGTCAACAAAGTTCAAGATATTCATCCATCTTCGTTATGCTCTTGCAAAACTCTCTCACTTCTTTGCAAGGTGACTGGAATCAAGAGCAACACAAATGCCCTCTTTTGCTGTATTTCATTCATTCTATCTGCAGTAACAGTTTTGTTTTGCTATAGTATCCCCTTCTACAGCAAGTCTCTAAAATAACTATCTGGTTTACCTCTTATATCAAGTAACACAGTCTTAAGCATCAGCACTAAATACAACCCTGAAGGACACCCACACTGTATTTTCTGATCCTACTCTCTCTCTCTCTTATACTATCCATCATCTGCATTGTATACTCTTTCCCTTCCCATTACACACAATACAGCTAGACCCCGACTTACGACTGCTTCGACTTATGACCGTCGGGACTTATGACAGATAAAAAAAAAAAAAAAAATTCAAATGACACGCATTTTCTATACCGAAACGTTTCCAGTTAATGTAGTCTCCATGTATAATTAGAAAATTATGGGGGCCCCATGTGCATTCAGCTGACTACATTAAAGGTAAGTGCTCAGTCACACTGTATCCATTCCTTATTATTTATTACTTTCACTGTACTGTATTCATTCCTCATTATTTATTACTTTTACTGTACTGTATTTCATTGTAGATTTTTTATTAAAAAAAATATATATATATATATATATATATATATATATATATATATATATATATATATATATATATATATATATATATATATATATATATATATATATATATATATATATATATATATATATATATATATATATATATATATATATATATATATCTATGTCGGACTTACGACCATTCGGACTTACGACCTGGATTTGGGTCCCTAACCCCGTCGTAAGTCGGGGTCTAGCTGTATATACTTACCACCCTATTAACACCTTGGTAGGCCGATGACAAATATTTTGTCATACCAAAACTCCTGTTAGCATTTCAATGACAAAAAAATCTTCATCGATTTCAAAGATTCGCCAAAAATCTATTTATCGCTTGATTTTCATGGATCGTCTCAAAATACACACCATTGACCTCCATTCTTGCCCCACAACTGTGGTGGACGTGAAGTGTCGGGATAACCACCCTGTGGGCTTGCAGTCATCAAAGTGTTCCAAGGATTTAAAGCAGACACTACCTGCTCCTTTCACTCATGTTTTTGTATGTTGGTGTTAGATTCAACCTTGTTTGTATAATAGTATTGTAGAGTAATCTCTTGTGAAGAGATGCCCACCTTAGATGGTGTGCATCATGCCCCCCATGGGCCCCGAAAGTGTTAACCTTGTCAGCCATCTATTTGGTGCTCTTTCACTTCAACAACACCTTCTAAAAACCTGCTGTTGGTCCAAGGAGACTCATGTTCCATAAGTCTTTGGTTTCAACCCTATACACTGATAGCTTGTACAAACATACAACTCATATCAGTGGGGAGGATGGAATTTTCCCAAAAATATTCCATCTTGTTACGATCATAGAAAACTTACCTCTAGCTGGGTGCCACTGTCTGTAGCCCTTGAATTTTCCAACATTGCAGTAAACTTTTCCACAGCATCTCTAATGGCAGAATCCATATTATCCATTTCTCGCTGCACTACAGAAACCATATCTTCTACTCCAGGGCTTTGGTCTTCACATAGAGAAACCAGTGAGCAACACCTACAGTATGAAGGTAAAAAGTAATATTAACACCATTCTCAAAAAATAATACATATTGCAAATTGCTTTCCTATATGAGGTAACTTCAAAAAGAGTGTGTGTGTGTGTGTCCCAAAGTGGTTGTGATCTTTTTTTTATTTGGGAGGGGGAGGGGGGGAATTTGCCAATTCACCACTTAGTCTTATCAAATTTGATCAACTAGTGAGGATGGAAAAAAAAGAAGACCAAGCGAACTACAAAATTGTCTTAATTGAATGTTTAATAATTAAACAATAGCATAGAAATTTGATGGATAAAGTAAAATCTTTATTCAAATAGAAAGATTTAGTGGAAATAAAAATATATTCTTTATTTACTGCTTGGATAAAATCAGCAGCAATAATCTATTCATAGAAATTAAACTTAAATTTTAATTCTCCTAGTTTTCTTAACTGATCAGTTACGTCATTTTCAAGAGCTATGAGCATAAGATTATACAACCGTTTTTCTGAGGTTCTGTTTCTCAGGGATGTTTTCAAAAGCTTAAGCCTGGTAAAAGACCTTTCACTTTAACATACTGAAGGTGGTGCTGTCAAGAATAGCCTGAAAACTTTTGCAATATGAGGAAATTAAAGATACTTTCTATGAGCATTCAGTGCACATTCTGCAGCTGAGCAAATGTTTTTTTGTCTACATCAGGATGCAGCTCCACATAATCAGAAAAATTAATGTTGAACACTTCTAATTCAACTTGAAAATATATAGTGTCAGGTATTTCAGATGGATAGGTTTCTGACAGATTTTTCATGGCTTCAATAAAGCTTTCCGAGTCAGTTTGTAACATTAGGATCAAGAACATCCACAAAATATTTGAATGAAGATTTCAGATTTTCACATTTTGAAATCAACACAGAAATCATCATATCTAAAACTGCAGATAAGTAATGCCTAACAGTCTGTTTTGGGCCGGGCAAGTGATTTTTCATGTCCATGTGCCCAGCACCTGCCCAAAGAACGAGCTAATATATCTTGAGAAGTATCTAAATTCCCAGGCGAGAATTTGTCAGGAGTTGAGTGACCCCACCCCATAATAAGTGTTTAACCAGGAAGGTTATCAGTGTACCAGGATTAGTGATCTATGTCAGGTGCAGGTAATTCACGTCTACACAAGGCCACCAACCCGCCTCTAGTCAGTTGGTCAATTTGTCAACATTTCAAAGGAACCACCAAACTGAGATGCTGTAGACATGAGGTGACAGGAGTTATGACCTCACATGACAAGCATTACCACCAGTGACACCAGATTATAGGGGGAAGTGGTAGTTGGGGTAGGTGACCACAGGTGCCACCTCCCCACACGCCCAAAAGATGTGAGGTGACAGATGTTATATCACATGACAAGGGTTACTGGCAATGATACCCTTTAGATAGGCACAAGTAACCTGCGAGTTGTCTCACAAAATAAATTTTAATGTTTAAGATGTTTATTTAACTTTTCCCATACAGATATCCAGGCAAGCAAATTTCCTAAAAAAATTTGTGAGGGCAAGCAAAAAAAATATCCAAGCAAGTAAATTTCATCATTTACAGCACAGCCAAAATTGCTTAGATTAATCAAACTAATAAAGATAACAATAGTCAACACTACTGTGCTGTATGTAACAAAAATTAAAATATAATTTGAAATAATCTGGTGTGAGGAGTGAGTAAGACCCCTCTAAGTCAGAAATCCCCATAAGTTGGACTAGCTCTGGCTTAGTTGGGCTTGCATGGGGTTGCAGTTGGGCAAGGCATTAGTTCCAGCATGTTTGTTGTCGCAATCATTGCTCCACCGCACACTCTGTGTTTTGTTTGTATTTAGGGCTCTCCCAGTATATGGTTCTGGCCTCTAAAGCAAGTAAAGGCAAAACACCACCACTGGGGACCACTGGGAGAAAAGGAATGATGCTCAGAACTCTACCAATTGAAGAGAAACTGAAGATAAGAGATAAAATCAATGCTGGGGTCGTCATGAACATTACCTGTGAGAAGTTTGGGTTGAAGTGGAGAACTTTTTAAGACATCAACTAGATTTAAGTTCATACTAAACATAAGTAAATAAATCAAAATATGAATACACATATTATAAGTGTAAGCAGCCCACATTGTCCTCCACCTCAAGATTCGTCTACTATAATAAAAGTAACTGCAGTGTAACTGTGTACTACTGTTAACTTTAATGTTGTTTTTGGAACAGATTTTTTCAACAAAATGATGGTCAAAAGCACCCAGAGGGAGATTACACATAAGTCTGAATGCTAGGTAAGTTGGATAGCCTCGAGCCTGTATAAACCAGTAACAAAATATTTTTACTTCCACACTATCAGACAACCACAATCGCTCCTCGATTTCCTGGGCACTCAGACCAAGCCGGGAATACTCTTGGCTGTGACTGAGAAGATGCTGGCAGGTTTAGAGATAATTTGTGGGTTGCAGCTGCCTTCTTACATGTCAGCCAATCAAATGTGATGAGCCTATATGGCAATAAATTTCAAAGTATGAGTGGGATAATTATTACCATACATGGTGTGGCAATCTCACTGGCATTGTTTACAGAATAGGGTATGAGAATCACATCAAAAGAGTTATTAATTATGTGTGTGCACATAACCATGTGGCCTTTGCAATACTGGAAAACTGAACACTGGGGATATGTCCCTGGATTGTGTTGACAAGTTCTGTTAGCTAGATGACATGATCAATGTTGGTGGGTATGCTGAACCCAGCTCAGTTCTAAGAGCCAGAAGTGGCTTAAGTTTAGGGAGTTGCTGCCTTCATTGATGGCAAAATGAGTGATGTTGTATGGAAGTGAAACATGTGCAGTTAAAATGGATGAAATAAAGTCTTAAGTGAACTGAAAATGGGAATGGTGAGGTGGACGTGCAAAGTGACACTGAAAGTCAGGAACCAGTTCAAAACTGGGCATTAAGAGTATTGATAAAGTTTTGCAGAGGTAGGCTGAGATGATTTTGGCATGTGGAGAGAATGAATGAAACCAACTGGATTAAGAGGCGCATGAAGGGAGAAAAACTAGGAATAGGCCAAGAATAACATTGGAAGAGGTTGTAGGAATTAATATTAGGTTTAAGAACTTGACACAAGAAGCTGCAAGGGACTGTGCAGCATGGAGAACTGCCACCAGGTAATCCAAGCTAAGTAATGCAAGCATTGAAAATGACCATAAAATGGTTACTGTACCTGTAACACCATGACAAACAGAATGGGGCTAAAGACAGACCCTGAATGGAACCCTACCTTCAACTCCAGGTTTTTCAAAGTGCATGACAAATTTAATTTGCAAAAATAATATGGTACCTTTGAAATTGTTCCTTGGTTGTCTGAACATCAGCCAGAACTTGTCTTAATCTTATCTGGCTAAAGGTGTCAGTAAATGTCTTGGCAAATTCCTCCAGAGCAACAACAAGATCTGTGAACAAAATATTAAGAACAAGTCAAATTTCTTTATCACACAGGAGTAAAATACAATTAAAAATCTAGTAATGGAGACAAATTTATATACCTGTATACTGTACAGTGGTCCCTCGATTAACGAACACAATTGGTTCCACAATGGGATATTGGGTAATTGGTTCCAGGTATACATACAAAGTACTGTACTGTATACTGGTAATAGAATTAACAAAACATTAAAATTAAACTAAATACAGTACTGTACTGTACAGTATACTGTACAATAATAAATAAAAAACAATAGAATACAGTCAGTCCTCGACTTGCGACGGGGTTAGGGACCGACGACCATGTCGTAAGTCGAATTGGTCCTAAGTCGAAAAGGAGAAAACAATACATAGAAAATCTAAAATGGGTGTCTCTTTTTCTTCTCAGCACCACGAAAACTCTCACTTTTACGCTTGCCAGCCATTTTAAAGGGAATTACGAACGAAAATTTTATCAGTACACAGCGCGATCACTAACGTTGGGACTTGAAAATAAGTACTGTCATTTTAAAAATATTTTATACAACTGCGGTGGTCATATATCCAGGTGGTCGTAAGTCGAGTAGGTCATAATTCGAGGAGTACTGTACCTGTACCGTATTTTAACTTACTTTGAGGTGTGTATGTCGTATTCCCAGCAGCTTTGTTTAAATAGCAAACAGCTGGTTGTAGAGGCAGTCGATGATGACATGCCATATTCTTTACAGAGTGCATTGGTTCTAATGCCTTCTTCGTATTTCTTATTAATTTCTGCACTGTATATTATCAATATGTTAACTAAATTTAAGAATGACCAATAATTTTAATGTAAAATGCAAAAATATTAAAGAGACCAACAAACTGGATTCTCACTCCACTGTAAACAAAGTTAAATTGAGAAGCGTTGGTGGGTGATTCGATCAGCTGATGGGCACACAAAAACTGTTTCCTGTACTGTCTATATTATCAATATGTTAACTAAATTTCAGAATGACCAATAATTTTAATATAAAAAAATGCAAAAATATTAAAGAGCACAACTTTCTTGATATTTACTCCACTGGAAACAAATGTAAACATAGAACCGATTACTGTATTGGCAGACTAGCCGATCAGCTGATGCTCACAGCAAAGCTTGTTTCTCGTAAGGCTTTCGTTAATCAAAGTTTTGTTCGTTAATGGAACTGAAAATCCTTATGGGAGCTAATTCGTTAACCGAAATTTCGTTAATTGAACCGTTCGTTAATCGAGGGACCATTGTAATTAAAAAATCCGTAATTGCAATGCCAACAAAGTCACAACTATTTGGAGCATACGATAACATTTATTGATAGGCAGAACCTTAATCATATAAATTTTTTCTATCTATCCTAGCTATTATCTATTCCTCGCTCCAACTCTTTACATGGGGGTACCACATATACTCATGTACAGTATAGTATAAACTGATCTCATACTGTATATAGTTTGACCCCTGATTTTTGGGTAAAGAAGCCTGAGATTTTCTTATATCTCTTGTATAATTTGACCCTGGCTTTTGAAAAATACTAGGTATAATCCTAAATGTAATTTGTAGCAAGATGCAAGAGTAACACTAACGCATCGTGTTACCAACTCAATCTGAATTCCCACAAGTTACCAACACCTATAAGGAATAAGATAAAATAATATACAGTAGAGTTTAAGAGTACAAGTATTCATAGTACATGACCCCGCTTATCTGTGTCTGACCCCCTTATGCTTGGATCTCACATGAGCCAACCCACCCACATCTCTCACTAGCTCAGCATGTTTATCACTTGTCCATGTTCGTTTGAGAAAATTTTAATAAAAATAAAATCATTACAATACTCTAATGTTGCAAATAAATAAATAAATATAATACTACAAAATAAGAAAAATGAAGAGCATAGGTGTGTGTGTGTAAGAAGTGTGTGTGTGTAAGAAGTGAACGTGTGTGAAGGCGGTGAGCTGTAATTCAGTAGCAGACTCACCAGTCCAGTCGCGCTCCCTCCCTCCCCTGATGTGAGTCAGCTGGGTCATGGCCCAGCTGAATTGTGTCATGTTACCCAGAGGACGGTTTGAGTGTGACAGGAGCTATTTTTTTGTTAATAAGGTAGTTGGAACTTCCCTTTAAATCATGCAGTCCCATACTCTCCTGAAATTAAAAAAATCTGCTTCTTCCAGGAAGTCCCTTCCCCTCAATTCTTCATTTCCTCCTTGGTCTTCCCCTCTCCCTCCAATCTCCCATCTCTGAAGTATACTTTTACCAATACTGTATTCACTTTCCATTATTTCATTATGCCCATACCTCCTACTAAGCACCTTCTCATCACAGATGGAACCCACACTCAAAATCTCTTAACACAATACAATAATATCTCTGTTAGCCAGAATCCCTCAAACCTGGAACTCTCAGATAGCTGAAATTGACATTTTCTCACAAAATTGTTCCCAAAACCACAATTTTCATGAAAATTTCGGGTTTAGAACTGATTTTCCAAGGGTGTGCATTTTCTGGAAATTTCGAGAAAATTTTCCGGTACCTCGAACATTCAGGAGATGGGATATATTTTTCCGGGTTAGAGAGAGTCGTCTTGTTACCCGGAAATCTCTCATCCCCCAGAAGTGCCCTGCACCAATTGTTCCGGCTAACAGAGATATCACTTACAGTGGAGTCACGATAATTCACGAAATACAAATTGGCATTCTTAAATTCATGGCTACCTCTATTACTTCCTTATTTTTTTAAATATCATGATCAAATATTTATCATTTGTGGCTCAGCACCAGCTGCCTCAGTGTTTATTATCATAAAGTAAAAAAAATTCCAGAAAAAAAAATAAAGATTCAACCACAGATGAGTTATTGTGTGGTATTAAATTCCTGGTTCCTCGTTAACATAGTGCGATCACAGCCAGCCGGGTGCCTGCCTGCCTTTATGGCATACTATTGTAACCAACAGGATGATTATGAGAAAGGATGGACCTGTTTATGTAATGTAAAATTACTTTTTGTACAAGACCTACAGTATGTGTTACAAGTATTGTATTTTTTATGTATTACAAGTATGTACAGGGGTCTTCATTATAAGGGGTCAATAAAGACCAGAAAAAAGCAACTGATAATGAAACCATATATAAAGGGGAATTAACTCCCATAAGCATTACTAGAAATAGGGTCTAATCGGGACCATCACATTGTAAGTGACATCCATAAAGTTTAATTTGATATCTTTTAACATTTAAATTTACAATAATATCTCCATTAGCCGGAATCCCTCAAACCCGGAACTCTTTGAAAGGCCAATTTTCTAGGAAAATCATTCCCAATGCTGGAATTTTCCAGAAAATTCCAGCTTTGGGAACGACTTTTCGAGGGCCACATTTTCTAGAAAATTCCGAGAAAATTTTCCCGGCATCTGGAAAATTCCGGGATTGGGGGATTTTTATTCCAGATTTGAGAAATGAAAATCAGGGTAATTTTCCAGAATTCTGATAGAAAATTTACAGTATGTACCTGGAAAATTCTGGGGATGAGGGATAGTTTCCTGAGTTCAAGAGATAATGTAACGGAACTTCCGAGAATAATTTTCCGTTACCCAGAAAATTCCAAAAAATTCCGGGGAAGGATTTTTTCCCGGATTTGAGGGAGTCGTCGCTGTTTCACAGAAATCTCTCATTCCCAGAAGTGCTCTGCACCAATTGTTTCGGCTAACAGAGATATCACTTCTAGATAATTTTGTTAAACATTTGATTACACATTATTTTATGATATTTAATTTTATAACTTATTTAAGGTACAGTAAATCCTTGCACTTCCGGACAATTAAGGCAGAAAGGGTGTCTGGATGTGGCAAATGTCCGGATGAACCGGTGGACGAATGCGCGTTACTTAATCTTATTGCGGTGACCTGTGGTGTAATGGTCAGCATGCTCGCCTCGCAAGCAAGCAGACCCCGGTTCGATCCCAGGGCAGGGTGAAACTACGGGCAAGTTTCTTTATGCCATTTGCCTCTGTCTACCCAGCAGTAATTGGGAACCTGGATGTTAATCGATTTGCAGATCGTGTTCCGGGGTAATGGTTAGCCAGTGCAGTTGGTGAGTTGTCCGGTCTTCTCAGACTATTCCTTGACACTCATTAACTTAAGGTGTGGTTGTTGTGTTGGTGACAGCTTCTACACCTTAACAAATTCACGCCTAGGTGGCCCTTGGGCCAGCCATCCTTGTTACACAAGGAGCTACCATTATTCCTTATTTACTTAATCTTCTGGGGAAAATTAGGCTATGTTCCACAACTACTAAAAGTCAACAATACTGCTATAAAAGTTGTGGAAAAATCATTAACAATACAGTATTTGACGATTAACGAAAGAATGTTTTACTACAGCTCCTCCCCGACTTACGACCTACCCGCACTTACAACCTGCCTCAGTCGTACCAAAATTTTGTCAAATTACGTATTTTCGAATCCCAACTTCAGTGCACAGACAAAATTTTCGTTTGTAATTCCCTTTAAAATGGCTGGCAAGCTTAAAAGTGAGAGTTTTGTGGTGCTGAGAAGAAAAAGAGACACCCATTTTAGATTTTCTATGTATTATTTAAGCATTTTCGACTTACGACCTGGATTTGGGTCCCTAACCCCGTCGTAAGTCGGGGAGGAGCTGTATTACGAATGATAAGTCACCCCCACTCTCGGGCACCTGTGTCTCTCGTGCTGACACTTTGGTCCCTTGAAATTTTGCGGACATTTCGTCGGACAAATTTTGGCCTATTTTTTTTTTTTTTTTTAAATTGTGCGCAATAACTAAAAATAATACCAATAAATAAGATACAACAAAAAAAACTATTGCCAAACCAGTAAATAAAAGCCAAATGAAAGTTTAACACAGTTACCATTTACATACACTCCCTGCTCCACCATAGTAATGAAGATCAGCTGGGATGCCAATTCCCTAGCAACGTTCCCCCCCCCCACACTCTGAACTCTCCTCCCCTTACGTGTTTGACTTTAGGACAATTATTTCTATTACTTTTTTCACAATATGTATGTAGGAATTTGTGAGCACGTAACTCAGTAAATATAAATGAAGAAAGTTACGTATATCAACCCGAAAATAAGAGTGGAAAAACGACCACAGCTCCTCACAGCTTGGCCCAGCAGATGACACGGACTGGGGGGAGTAAACATGGCATACGGACTGAGAGAGAGCGACAGGATAGAAATTTGCCAAAATTATTTGACAACTTAGTGCAAAACCAATTATAATGAAGACACTTACAATGGGGACCCCCTGTACTATTATGTATTATTTAGTGTTTATTAAAGCAGTTTTGTAACAGATTATGGGTATTTTTTGGCCTCCAGAACCAAACTAATTACAGGTATTTCCATTTAAATCAATTAAATTATAATTCGCTATTTAATAATTCGCAATGCCTACTGGCACACCTAACCTGCAATTCTCGAGACTCCACTTTTATATATATATATATATATATATATATATATATATATATATATATATATATATATATATATATATATATATATATAT